>NC_138301.1:85545512-85655512 GCF_965601325.2 Salmo salar | reverse complement strand
CGCCATGTTACTGTCGATCACAGCATATTGGAATGCTCTCCTGCAACACACACAGACGGACACCAGCACGCATGCACCAACAATTCAGTTTACAGTAATATTTTGCAAATGCACTGCCACAATATCCATTTTGAAAATTAGCTTCCGATGCTTTCTTAGATTAAGGGATGTTGGTTCAGATAAACTCATCATTGCTCAAATGGAAATTCTGTAATTCAGTAAGCGGTTCGATTTTAGTCTCACCTTGAGTTCCATGCCCTTCTGTTTGGCCTTCTCATCCTCATCAGAGTCACATCTTTATCCCAAACCTAGCTATTTCCTCATGGTCTTGGAGAGAGAGAGGACAGGAGGAGAGGAGTGAGGAACAAACTACTACCACAGTCTATAGACACAGTACATTATTCAGTCCACTGTCCGTTCATGTCATTCCAGGGGAACAATGTTCACCTTGACACACACACCCTGCCTGTTCTTACCCGGTCTTTGAGTTTCCTGATCTCGTTGAATGTAAGGCGGTCAGCTTTAGAGATGAGAGGAACCACGTTCACCTTGTCCTGCAGAGCCTTCATAAATACTACATCTACTGGATGAAGCCTATGGAGAGGGATACACCTGCGTTCAGAGTGTGTGTGTGTGTGTGTGTGTGTTTCCATGTTTGAGTTTGTGTGTGTGAGTCAAATTTAGATGTGTTTAATGTAAAGTTGAAAGTTTAAGCATTAGCTCCATATGGTTGAGATGTGGGGTAAGGTTTGGAATAGGCTTGATTTTAAAAATCAAAAACAAACTTTCTATTGTTTGACTTGAACTTGCACCTTTTGGAATCAGAGGCCGACGCTTATGTCCATCCAACATCCCCGTCCACAACGCCCTCGCAAAACCCAAACCTACTTAAAGGTAACAGCACTCAATGTTGCCCCTAGTGGCCGGTTTCCACATCATCTGCCGACTTCCTCAGACATGGATGTACGTCTGACTTGTATCGCGGGTGACCTGGCTGGTGATATGCTCTGTGTAGTTTCCTTTACTTGTGTAGGTCTGTGTGGAACAGACTGTTGACCAGAGTAGACTTTCCCAAACCAGACAACACACACATACGCACAAAAGCATCAGTCAGCAGCATCAATCAGCACATACGCTATGCGAGTGTGATCATGCATCTCTTACCTAACACCATGAGGGTAAAGTCAAACCCCTTCTTCACTGACATCCTGTGGACCTGGTTGGGGAGGGTAGCAAAACCCACATACTCCTTCTCCTGGAGGGAACACACAGACGCGTACACATAGTTAGAAGCAGGTCAACCCCCCCCCCACACACACACACACCCCCCACCCCCCACCCCCCCACCCCCGTTGCATCACAAGTCCTGAAGGCATGTCCTCTCTCCCCTCACTCCCCTCACTGCTCTGATTTAATAAAACATGAGAGGAATTCTGGGTATGCCCTACTAACACTGACACTGTGCTGGAGGGTTGAGCTGGGGGAGGAGGAGAGCTGAAAGAGTGAATTAGTGATTCCTGCTGTCAGGACTGTAGGAGATACAGCCATCAGCTTTATTAGCTCATCTACTGTGGAATCTTCCAGAACAAAGACTGGATGCCCTGAGGAGATGCAGCTCTGCATCCTGCTCTCGCTGTGTCTGTGTCTGTGTTTGTGTGTGTGTGTGTGTGTGTGTGTTTGTGTGTGCATGTGTGCATACGTACGTGACTGCTCTCTGCTACAATATGACCACAGATCAGAGCATACATTGAGCTCTGTGAGATCATCTGTACTTCTGACTTTTTAGTTACATAAAGGCCTGCGTCATCAAATAAAATGAGATTTTATTTGTCACACGCTTCTGAAACAACAGGTATAGACTAATAGTGAAATGCTTGTTAACGGATCCTTTTCCAACAAAGCTGTTCTCAATGGTGCAGCTGTAGAACTTTGAAGGCCCATTCCAAATCCTTTCAGCCTCCTGAGGGGCAAGAGGTATTGTCGTGCCTTCTTCACAACTGTGTGGGTTGAGGGCCCCTATGTTGATGGTCAGCGTGGTGGATGTGTTGTTGCCTACCCTCATCACCTGGGGGGTGGTCCGTCAGATAGTCCAGTATCCAGTTGCAGAGGGAGGTGTTCAGTCCAAGGGTCCTGAGCGTAGTGATGAGCTTGGAGGGCACTGTGTTGTTGAACGCTGAGCTGTAGTCAATGAACAGCATTCTTACATACAGTGAGGGAAAAAAGTATTTGATCCCCTGCTGATTTTGTACGTTTGCCCACTGACAAAGAAATGATCAGTCTATAATTTTAATGGTAGGTTTATTTGAACATTGAGAGACAGAATAACAACAAAAAAATCCGGAAAAAAACGCATGTCAAAACTGTTATAAATTGATTTGCATTTTAATGAGGGAAATAAGTATTTGACCCCCTCTCAATCAGAAAGATTTCTGGCTCCCAGGTGTCTTTTATATAGGTAATGAGCTGAGATCAGGAGCACACTCTTAAAGGGAGTGCTCCTAATCTCAGCTTGTTACTTGTATAAAAGACACCTGTCCACAGAAGCAATCAATCAATCAGATTCCAAACTCTCCACCATGGCCAAGACCAAAGAGCTCTCCAAGGATGTCAGGGACAAGATTGTAGACCTACACAAGGCTGGAATGGGCTACAAGAGATCACACAGTCGTCCAGAACAGCTAGTGCCTGCATCATGTGGCAGAGGGTTAATAATAAATAGCTAAATAGCTAAATGACTTGGCTGCATTCAACAACACAGAGATAAGCAGGAGAAGATAGGAGGGGGCCTCCTGTAATCCTGTTATAAGAACCTGTGTGAAAATGTTGTGTGAAAAAAGAAGAGGGGGACAGAGAGAGAGAGAGAGAGAGAGAGAGAGAGAGCTATTTGAGACAGAGTGGAGGAGTGTGAGTGAGTGCTGCAGTGTAGTGTCACATCTACAGTATTGAACAGTAGGTAAGCATCTAGAATTAGTAGACCAACTCCCTAGGAGAGCAGCAGGGGAGCTAGGCCTGGAGGAGAGAGGAGGTGGGTGTGGGGATGGGGAACAGAGAGTGGGAGGATAGAGTATAGGGAAAAGGAGAAACAGAAGGAGGATAGTGAGAGAATAAAAGAGACAGAGAGAAAAAGAAAGGACAGAAAGGGAGAGGTTGGAAGAGCGGAAGCCCAGCCATTTCAAGCTGCTGTGTCTCCGCTGGCAGTGCTGAAAGACAATCACATTAGCAGGGGTTGCTATGACGACAGCTAACGACCATTCAAAATTATAGTGGTCAATTTGACGTTTAAAAAATGGCGTCAAATCCTGCACACCCAGCTTTCTCTGGGAGCTTGGAGGTTGGCCAACCCTAGACTAGGGAGCTGTAAGATGAGCAGTGAGCACCTTCACAGACAGCAGCTTGTAAATAGACAGCTACCCACATGAAGATAGAGACACTTATAGAGACACCGGTCTCTGTGATCTATGCACAGCTCTGTGTGTGTGTGTGTGTGTGTGTGTGTGTGTGTGTGTGTGTGTGTGTGTGTGTGTGTGTGTGTGTGTGTGTGTGTGTGTGTGTGTGTGTGTGTGTGTGTGTGTGTGTGTGTGTGTGTGTGTGCTGTGTTGTGTGGACGGGTTTAACTATACTTGTGGGGAACAGAAGTCCCCACAAGAATAGTAAACTAACAAGGTTAAGGGTTAAGGTTAGAATTAGTGTTATGGTTAGAATTAGGGTTAGGGTCAGGAGCTAGGATTAGTTTTAGGGTTAGGATTAGGAGCTAGGGTTAGGGTTAAGGTTATGTTTTCTGGTTAGGGTTAAGGTACGGGTTAGGGGTTAAGGGAAAATAGGATTTTGAATGGGACTGGATTGTGTCCCCCCACAAGGTTAGTTGTACACTGTGTGTGTGTGTGTGTGTGTGTGTGTGTGTGTGTGTGTGTGTGTGTGTGTGTGTGTGTGTGTGTGTGTGTGTGTGTGTGTGTGTGTTGTGTGTCGTGTGTGTGCTTTTGTGTGTGTGATATGATAAGATAAGACAATTCTGTGGTGCCCAGCGTCCTAATTGGGGTCACGGAGTGGAAATGGTCTTTGCTTTTTTCTTTAGTGCCCCAATTGGCTGCTGCTTCCGCCTGCTGCTGCGATAAGACATCATAACAAAAGATAAGTGGCACCATGCAGGCGTAACGTGATCATTCATAACAGGGCAAGGTAATACTTTCTTCAAAGATGCCATAGAGGATGAGATGTTCCTCTCTTTCCCATATTAAAGAGAACGCTTATTTAATATATTTTCGGATGTGGCAATACCATTTCGATTGTAGCCTAATTAAGACATGACTTATGTGGGTAGACAATTACATTTCAACAGCACTTTCTCATAACACAGACAGGCCGTACTCATATGGGCCGACAGGTCCGTTTTAAAACGGTTATAACGGTCGCTCGGGTCTCAGTTCTTGATTGATTGGCGATCAGCTGGAGATATGTGGTACCTGATCTGGCTCTGGATACTATTTGACAGGTAGGCTACAGTAGATGGGGCTGTATCTTTACTATGGAAGAGCTGAGAGAGAGAGAGAGAGAGAGAGAGAGAGAGAGAGAGAGAGAGAGAGAGAGAGAGAGAGAGAGAGAGAGAGTGAGAGAGAGAGAGAGAGAGAGAGAGAGAGAGCATTTAACACAGTGTGTTTGGTGCTACACAATGGTGCTTACAATGAAAAGCTCTTTGAGACCTAGTGAATGTAGGTTAGGCCATTACTGTTGTTCTAGTTGTGACACAGAAAGGAAGTGTTTTGACAGTTACTCAGAGTTGGCCTCTCAGAAATGCCCCTACTCTCCCCCTGGGAACGGATAGAAATGTTTTCAACAATAACATCAAAGGGACTTTGCCTTAGAACTGTACCGATAAGCTACATAGAACTCGCTCTCTCTCTCTCACACACACACACACACACACACACACACACACACACACACACACACACACACACACACACACACGTTTGTTTTACTATCCTTGTGGGGACCAAATAATTGATTCCCATTCAAAATCCAATTTTCCCTAAACCTAACCCTATCTCTTAACCTTAACCCAAAAAAACTGAAACTAACTCTAACTCATAACCCTTAAGTTAACCGCTAACCCTAATTGTAACCCTAAACCCAGGGTTTCCCAAACTCTGTCCTTGGGACCCCAAGGGGTGCACGTTTTTGGTTTTGCCCCATCACTACACAACTAATCGTCAAGCTTTGATCATTTGAATCAGGTGTGTAGTGTTTCGGCTGGCCTTCGTCAGAAAGTACACATGTATGATAATACAATGTCCTCTTTTGAACAGCTTTTTCCAATCAACCCTGATTTGAAGAGGGAGTGGTTACAGAATTCATTAGACAACACCAAGTAAGCAATACTATACACGTTGAACAGTGAAATACTTTAGATATGTTATCAAAAATTCAAATCTAGACTAGAAGCATCAGAACCCCTTGAAAGGTAGTTCTAATCTAGAATATGACTGGGCAAAGTGTTAAGAATAGGAGAGCCATCTATTTTATAGTACACTAGAGCACAGCAAAAATGGACCACAACAGTCTAAAGATAGCTGAGGGCAATAGAGCAATATGTCCACTAGATGACAGCAAAGGGACCTCTCACGACCCTACAGAAAAGGTGAGAAATCCATATCTTCATTTCAACCAGGGTACTTAGTGTTCTGTAGTTTGTAAATCCCAAAACTTTCCCTTTGGTTTAACTGTTTAAGACGGTCCCCTTTTCTAATTGAGGCCGGAACATGATCAATACCCATAGCTTGTAGGGAGGCAGGGTCGCCATGGTGTAAAGACTTGTAGTGCCTTGCCATAGGGTAGTCTTCATTTCCTGTCTGTATGGCGTACTTGTGTTCCGCTAAGCAGTCATGAAGGCGTCTCTTTGTCCGTCCAATGTAGAACGTCTTACACTTGGACATTCCAATCTGTAGATGACATGAATGGTTTTGCAGTTAATGAAATGCTTGACCATTTTAGAAGCTGTGTCAGCAAATTTGTTTTTCTGTGCAATATTTCTGCAGTGGTTGCACTGGTTGCATTTAAACAAGCCCCTGGGTTTGTGGTCTAGCGTCACCAGGAAGATAGCTGTGGACTAATTTGTCATTTAGTGTCGGACATCTCTAATAAGCTTATGACTGGTGGCTCTGGGAAGACTTTGTGTAGTAGCGTATCACTTTGGATGATTCCCAATTCTTTCAGTGTTTCTTTTCATTTTCTCTTCTTCAGATCAAATTTTATTGGTCACATACACATGGTTAGCAGATGTTAACACGAGTGTAGCGAAATGCTTGTGCTTCTAGTTCCGACCGTGCAGTAATATCTAACAAGTAATCTAACAATTTCACAACAACTACCTTATACACACAAGTGTAAAGGAATTAATAACAATATGTACATATAAATATATGGGTGAGCGATGGCCGAACGGCATAGGCAAGATGCAGTAGATGGTATAGAGTACAGTATATACATATGAGATGAGTAATGTAGGGTATGTAAACATTATATAAAGTGCCATTGTTTAAAGTGACTAGTGATACATTTATTACATCCAATTTTTAATTATTAAGTGGCTAGAGATTTGAGTCAGTATGTTGGCAGCAGCCACTCAATGTTAGTGATGGCTGTTTAACAGTCTGATGGTCTTGAGATAGAAGCTGTTTTTCAGTCTCTCGGTCCCAGCATTGATGCACCTGTACTGACCTCGCCTTCTGGATGATAGCGGGGAGAACAGGCAGTGGCTCGGGTGGTTGTTGTCCTTGATCATCTTTTTGGCCTTCCTGTGACATCGGGTGGTGTAGGTGTCCTGGAGGGCAGGTAGTTTGCCCCCGGTGAGGCATTGTGCAGACCTCACTACCCTCTGGAGAGCCTTACGGTTGTGGGTGGAGCAGTTGTGGTACCAGGCGGTGATACAGCCCGACAGGATGCTCTCGATTGTGCATCTGTTAAGGTTTGTGAGTGTTTTTGGTGACAAGCCAAATTTCTTCAGCCTCCTGAGGTTGAAGAGGTGCTGTTGTGCCTTCTTCACCACGCTGTCTGTGTGGGTGGACTATTTCAGTTTGTCCGTGATGGTACGCCGAGGAACTTAAAACTTTCCACCTTCTCCACTACTGTCCCGTCGATGTGGATAGGGGGGTGCTCCCTCTGTTGTTTCCTGCAGTCCACGATCATCTCCTTTGTTTTGTTGACATTAGGTGAGAGGTTATTTTCCTGACACCACACTCCGAGGAACCTCACCTCCTCCCTGTAGGCCATCTCGTCGTTGTTGGTAATCAAGCATACCACTGTAGTGTCGTCTGCAAACTTGATTATTGAGTTGGAGGCGTGCATGGCCACGCCGTCGTTGGTGAACAGGGAGTACAGGAGAGGGCTGAGAACGCACCCTTGTGGGGGTGGGTTAGGGCAGTGTGATTGCGATTGCGTCGTCTGTGGACCTATTGAGGCGGTAAGCAAATTGGAGTGGGTCTAGGGTGTCAGGTAGGGTGGAGGTGATATGATCCTTGACTAGTCTCTCAAAGCACTTCAAGATGACAGAAGTGAGTGCTATGGGACCATAGTCATTTAGCTCAGTTACCTTAGCTTTCTTGAGAACAGGAACAACGGTGGCCCTATTGAAGCATGTGGGAACAGCAGACTGGGATAGGGATTGATTGAATATGTCCATAAACACACCAGCCAGCTGGTCTGCGCATGCTCTGAGGACGCGGCTAGGGATGCAGTCTGGGCCGGCAGCCTTGCGAGGGTTAACACGTTTAAATGTTTTACTCACGTTGGCTGCGGTGAAGGAGAGCCCTCAGGTTTTGGTAGCGGGCCATGACGGTGGCACTGTATTGTTCTCAAAGCGAGCAAGGAAGTTGTTTAGTTTGTCTGGGAGCAAGACATCGGGGTCCGCAATGGGGCTGGTTTTCTTTTTGTAGTCCGTGATTGACTGTAGACCCTGCCACATATCTCTCGTGTCTGAGCCGTTGAATTGTTACTCTACTTGCGGAGGAAATAGCTACACTGTTTGTATTCAGTCATGTTTCCGGTCTCCTTGCCCTGATTAAAAGCAGTGGTTTGCGCTTTCAGTTTTCTGCGAATGCTGCCATCAATCCACAGTTTCTGGTTGGGGAAGGTTTTAATAGTTGCTGTGAGTACAACATCACCGATGCACTTGCTAATAAACTCACTCACCAAATCAGCGTATACATCAATGTTGTTGTCTGATGCTATCCGGAACATATCCCAGTTCACGTGATCGAAGCAATCTTGAAGCGTGGAATCAGATTGGTCAGACCAGTGTTGAACAGACCTGAGCACGGGCGTTTCCTGTTTTAGTTTCTGTCTATAGCCTGGGAGCAACAAAATGGAGTCGTGGTCAGATTTGCCAAAAGGAGGGCGAGGGAGGGCTTTGTATGCGTCGCGGAAGTTAGAGTAACAATGATCCCGAATTTTGCCAGCCCGGGTCGCGCATTCGATATGCTGATAAAATTTAGGGAGACTTGTTTTCAGATTAGCCTTGTTAAAATCCCCAGCTACAATAAATGCAACTTCAGGATATGTGGTTTCCAGTTTACATAGAGTCAAATGAAGTTCTTTCAGGGCCATCGAGGTGTCTGCTTGGGGGGATATACACGACTGTGATTATAATCGAAGAGAATTTTCTTGGTAGATAATGCGGTCGGCATTTGATTGTAAGGAATTCTAGGTCAGGTGAACAAAAGGACTTGAGTTCCTGTATGTTGATATGATCACACCACGACTCGTTAATCATAAGGCATACCGCCCTTCTTCTTACCAGAGAGATGTTTGTTTCTGTCGTCGCGATGCGTGAAGAAACCAGGTGACTGTACCAACTCTGATAACGTATCCGAAGTGAGCCATGTTTCCGTGAAACAGAGAATATTACAATCTCTGATGTCTCTCTGGAAGGTAACCCTTGCTCGGATTTCGTCTACCTTGTTGTCAAGAGACTGGACATTGGCGAGTAGTATACTCGGGAGCGGTGGGCGATGTGCCCGTCTACGGAGCCTGACCAGAAGACCGCTCCGTCTGCCCCTTCTTCGACGCCATTGTTTTGGGTCACCTGCTGGGATCCGATCCATTGTCCTGGGTGGTGGACCCAACAAAGGATCCGCTTTGGGAAAGTCATATTCCTGGTCGTAATGTTGGTAAGTTGACATTGCTCTTATATCTAATAGTTCCTCCCTGCTGAATGTAACAAGACTTAAGATTTCCTGGGGTAACAGTGTAAGAAATAATGCATAAAAAAACAAAATACTGCATAGTTTCCTAAGAACGCGAAGCGAGGCGGCCATCTCTGTTGGCGCCGGATGTAGTGCTGTATTCATTTTTTAAATATATTTTGGGTATTTAACCCCCTTTTCCCCCCCAATTTCGATCTTGTCTCATTGCTGCAACTCCCCAACGGGCTCGGGAGGCGAAGATCGAGTCATTTCGGGCCAAACCGCACTTCTTAACACCCTCCGGCTTCACCCGGAAGCCAGCCGCACCAATGTGTTGGAGGAAACACTGTTCATCTTGATACAATAGTAGCTAAGATGGGGAGAAGTATGTCCATATAAAGCACTGCTCTGTCTTCTTAACAACACTATCAACAAGGCAGATCCTGCAGGCCCTAGTTTTGTCGCATCTTGACTGCTGTTCAGTCGTGTAGTCAGGTGCCACAAAAAAGGACTTTTGCAATTGGAATTGGCTCAGAACAGGGCACACGCCTGGCCCTTGTATGTACACAGAGAGCTAATATTAATAATATGCATGTCAATTTCTCCTGGCTCAAAGAGGAGGAGAGATTGACTTCATCACTACTTGTATTTATGACAGGTATTGACATGTTGAATACACCGAGCTATCTGTCTAAACTACTGGCACACTGCTCGGACACCCAAGACATGCCACAAGAGGTTTCTTCATGGTCCCTAAGTTCAGAACAGACTATGGGAGGCGCACAGTACTACATAGAGCCATGACTACGTGGAACTATATTCCACATCAAGTTACTGCAATCAGTAAAATTAGATTTAAAAAAACACAGATCAAAACATCTTATGAAACAGCGGGGACTGTGAATCAACACAAACAGGCACAGACACATGCACACACACACACACACACACACACACATAACATACACACTATACACACATATACACATGGATTTAGTACTGTATAAACTTCCTCAATTTTGCTGGACCTCATGAACAGAAATCTGTGAATGTATTGTAATGTTTTAAAAATGTTATAAACTGCCTTAATTTTGCTGGACACCAGGAAGAGTAGCTGCTGTCTTGGCAGCAGCTAATGGGGATCCATAATAAATACAAATACAATACCTGACGACCGGGGTCAGCCTGCATGCGCCCGGCCCACCACAAGGAGTTGCTAGAGCGCAATATGCCAAGTAAAGCCCCCCCGGCCAAACCTTCCCTAACCCGGACGACGCTGGGCCAATTGTGCGCCACCCTATGTGACTCCCAATCACGCCCGGTTGTGATACAGCCCGGGATCGAACCCGGGTCTGTAGTGACGCCTCTAGCACTGTGATGCAGTGCCTTAGACCGCTGCGCCACTCAGGAGGCCCAGTGTTGTTTTTTGTAACAAAGTACACTCTCTCTGGTGCATCACAAGTGTTCCGGCCCTTATACCTGCATCTTTCAGGACCTGAGCTCTGTAACCCCGATTCAAGAAGTGATTCTCCAATTCAGCAGATTTGACACTGTAGTCTGTTCCCTGATCACAAATTCTGCGGACTCTTTGGAATTGGCCATATGGAATGTTCTCTTTTAGCCTTTTGGGGTGGAAGCTGTCTGCCCTCAGAATGGTATTCCCATCTGTAGGCTTCCTAAAGATTGATGTGTCCAAATGACCTTGCTCATTTTTACTGATTTCAAGGTCCAAAAAATGAATGTTATCCTTGCTGTTCTCCATAGTTAGATTGATGTTAGGGTTAATGCTGTTAAGGTATTGGTGGAAGGAAATAAGTTAATCTTCTGAGCCAGACCAGAACAGGAAAACATCATCAATATAGCATCCCCACCATATAATCCGGTCAAATAACTTGTTTTTAGAAGGATCCAAAATTAAGTCATTTTCCCATTTACCTAAGTACAAACCAGCATATGAAGGGCTATAGCAAGCTCCCATGGCACATTCTTTGACTTGTTTAAAAATGCGGTCCTGAAAGACAAATACAGTGGCAAGAAAAAGTATGTGAACCCTTAGGAATTACCTGGATTTCTGCATAAATTGGTCATAAAATTTGATCTGATCTTCATCTAAGTCACAACAATAGACAAACACAGTCTGCTAAAACTAATAACACACAAACAATTATACATTTTCATGTCTTCATTGAACACACCGTGTAAACATCCACAGTGCAGGGTGGAAAAAAGTATGTGAATCTTTGGATTTAATAACTGGTTGACCCTCCTTTGGCAGCAATAACCTTAACCAAATGTTTTCTTTAGTTGCGTATCAGACCTGCACAATAGTCAGGAGGAATTTTGGACCATTCCTCTTTACAAAACTGTTTCAGTTCAGCAATATTCTTGGGATGTCTGGTGTGAACCGCTCTCGAGGTCATGCCACAGCATCTCAATCGGGTTGAGGTCAGGACTTTGACTGGGCCACTCCAGAATGCGTATTTTCTTCTGTTGAAGCCATTCTGTTGTTGATTTACTTCTGTGTTTTGGGTTGTTGTCCTGTTGCATCACCCAACTTCTGTTGAGCTTCAGCTGGTGGACAGATAGCCTTCTACATTCTCCTGCAAAATGTTTTGATAAACATGGGAATTCATTTTTCTGTCAATGATAGCAAGCTGTCCAGGCCCTGAGGCAGCAAAGCAGCCCCAAACCATGATGGTCCATCCACTATATTTTACAGTTGGGATGAGGTTTTGATTGATGTCTCGCAAGGCTGCCGGCCCAGACGGCATCCCTAGCCGCGTCCTCAGAGCATGCGCAGACCAGCTGGCTGGTGTGTTTACGGACATATTCAATCAATCTCTATCCCAGTCTGTTGGTCCCACATGCTTCATGAGGGCCTACCGTTGATCCTGTTCCCAAGAAAGCTAAGGTAACTGAGCTAAACGACTATCGCCCCATAGCACTCACTTCCGTCATCATGACGTGTTTTGAGAGACTAGTCAAGGATCATATCACCTCCACCCTACCTGACACCCTAGACCCACTCCAATTTGATTACCGCCCCAATAGGTCCACAGACGACACAATCGCAATCACACTGCACACTGCCCTAACCCATCTGGACAAGAGGAATACCTATGTAAGAATGCTGTTCATCGACTACAGCTCAGCATTTAACACCATAGTACACTCCAAACTCATCATTAAGCTCGAGACCCTGGGTCTCGACCCCGCCCTGTGCAACTGGGTCTTGGACTTTCTGACGGGCCGCCCCAAACAAACTGAAATGGTCCACCCACACAGACAACGTGGTGAAGAAGGCGCAACAGCACCTCTTCAACCTCAGGAGGCTGAAGAAATTTGGCTTGTCACCAAAAACACTCACAAACTTTTACAGATGCACAATCGAGAGCATCCTGTCGGGCTGTATCACCGCCTGGTACCACAACTGCTCCGCCCACAACCATAAGGCTCTCCAGAGGGTAGTGAGGTCTGCTCAATGCCTCACCGGGGGCAAACTACCTGCCCTCCAGGACACCTACACCACCCGATGTCACAGGAAGGCCAAAAAGATTATCAAGGACAACAACCACTTGAGCCACTGCCTGTTCACCCCACTATCATCCAGAAGGCGAGGTCAGTACAGGTGCATCAAAGCTGGGACCGAGAGACTGAAAAACAGCTTCTATCTCAAGGCCATCAGACTGTTAAACAGCCATCACTAACATTGAGTGGCTGCTGCCAACATACTGACTCAAATCTCTAGCCACTTAATAATTAAAAATTGGATGTAATACATGTATCACTAGTCACTTTAAACAATGCCACTTGATATAATGTTTACATACCCTACATTACTCATCTCATATGTATATACTGTACTCTATACCATCTACTGCATCTTGCCTATGCCGTTCGGCCATCGCTCATCCATATATTCATATGTACATATTCTTATTCATTCCTTTACACTTGTGTGTATAAGGTAGTTGTGAAATTGTTAGATTACTTGTTAGATATTACTGCATGGTCGGAAGTAGAAGCACAAGCATTTCGCTACACTCGCATTAAACATCTGCTAACCATGTGTATGTGACCAATAAAATTTGATTTGATTTGATGTTGGTGTGCTGTGCATTTTTTTTCTAGACATAGTGTTGTGTGTTCCTTCCAAACAACACAACTTTAGTTTCATCTGTCCACAGAATATTTTGCCAGTAGCGCTGTGGAACATCCAGGTGCTCTTTTGCGAACTTCAGACGTGCAGCAATGTTTTTTTTGGACAGCAGTGGCTTCTTCCGTGGTGTCCTCCCATGAACACCATTCTTGTTTAGTGTTTTACGTATCATAGACTCGTCAACAGAGATGTTAGCATGTTCCTGAGATTTTTGTAAGTCTTTAGCTGACACTTTAGGATTTTTCTTAACCTCATTGAGCATTCTGCACTGTGCTCTTGCAGTCATCTTTGCAGGATGGCCACTCCTAGGCAAAGTAGCAACAGTGCTGAACTTTCTCCATTTATAGACAGTTTGTCTTACCGTGGACTGATGAACATAAAGGCTTTTAGAGATACTTTTTTAACCCTTTCCAGCTTTATGCAAGTCAACAATTCTTAATCTTAGGTCTTCTGAGATCTCTTTTGTTTGAGGCATGGTTCACAGCAGGCAACTCTTCATGTGCATAGCAATCTCGTCTCATTAATTGGACTCCAGGTTAGCTGACACCTGACTCCAATTAGCTTTTGGAGAAGTCATTAGCCTAGAGGTTCCCATACTTTTTCTTGCAAATGTATGTTATTATTAGGAGTCCATTTAGTCAGTGAAACAATACATTCTGTGGGAGGCATCTCAGTCTCAGACCGGGTACTCAAGAAATGGTGCATAGCTGCCAATCCTTGTTCAAATCAAATCAAATCAAATTGTATTTGTCACATGCTCCGAATACAACAGGTGTAGACATTACTGTGAAATGCTTACTTACAAGCCCTTAACCAACAATGCAGTTTTAAGATAAATACGTGTTAAGAAAAAAAAAAATAATAATGAAAGAGTATCAGTAAAATAACAATAGCGAGGCTATATACAGGGGTTACCAATACAGAGTCAATGTACGTGGGCACCGGTTAGTTGAGGTAATTGAAGTAATATGTACATGTAGGTAGAGTTAGTGACTATGCATAGATAATAAACAGAGTATAGCAGCAGTGTGAAACGGGGGGGGGGCGGGCAATGAAAATAGTCTGGGTAGCCATTTGATTAGCTATTCAAGAGTCGTATGGCTTTGAGGGTAGAAGCTGTCGAGAAGCCTTTCGGACCTAGACTTGGTGCTCCGATACTGCTTGCCATGTGGTAGCAGAGAGAACAGTCTATGACTAGGGTGGCTGGAGTCTTTGACCATTTTTAGGGCCTTCCTCTGACATCACCTGGTATAGAGGTCCTGGATGAAAGGAAGCTTGGCCCCAGTGATGTACTGGGCCATTCGCACTACCCTCTGTACTGCCTTGCGGTCAAAGGCCGAGCAGTTGCCATACCAGTCAGTGATGCAACCAGTCAGGATTCTCCTGCTGCAGAACTTTTTGAGGATCTGAGGACCCATGCCAAATCTTTTCAGTTTCCTGATGGGGAATAGGTATTGTCGTGCCCTCTTCACGACTGTCTTGGTATGCTTGGACCATGATAGTGTGTTGGTGATGTGGACACCAAGGAACTTGAAGCTCTCAACCTGCTCGACTACAGCCACATGGATGAGAATGGGGGCATGCTCTGTCCTCCTTTTCCTGTCATCCAAAATCATCTCCTTTGTCTTAATCACATTGAGAGAGAGGTTGTTGTCCTGGCACCACACGGCCAGGTCTCTGACCTCCTCCCTATTTGCTGTCTCATCGTTGTCGGTGATCAGGCCTACCACTGTTGTGTCATCAGCAAACTTAATGATGGTGTTGGAGTCGTGCCTGACCATGCAGTCATGAGTGAACAGGGAGTACAGGAGGGGCCTGAGCACGCACCCCTGAGGATCCCCACGTTGAGGATCAGCGTGGCGGATGTGTTGTTACCTACCCTTAGCACCTGGGGGCTGCTCGTCAGGAAGTCCAAGATCCAGTTGCAGATGGAGGTGTTTAGTCCCAGGGTCCTTAGCTTAGTGATGAGCTTTGAGGGCACTATGGTATTGAACGCTGAGCTGTAGTCAATGAATAGCATTCTCACATAGGTGTTCCTTTTGTCCAGTTGTGAAAGGGCAGTGTGGAGTGCAACAGAGATTGCATCATCTGTGGATCTGTTGATGCGTATGCAAATTGGAGTGGGTCTAGGGTTTCTGGGATAATGGTGTTGATGTGAGCCATGACCAGCCTTTCAAAGCATTTCATGGCTACAGACGTGAGTGCTATGGGTCAGTAGTCAATTATGCAGGTTACCTTAGTGTTCTTGGGCACAGGGACTATGGTGATCTGCTTGAAACATGTTGGTATTACAGACTCAGACAGGGAGAGGTTGAAAATGTCAGTGAAGACACTTGCCAGTTGGTCAGCACATGCTTGGAGTACATGTCCTGGTTGACCTTTTTAAAGGTCTTACTCTCATCGGTTATGGAGAGCGTGATCACACGGTTGTCCGGAACAGCTGATGCTCTCATGCATGTTTCAGTGTTACTTGCCTCGAAGCGAGCATAGAAGTAATTAAGCTCATCTGGTAGGCTTGTGTCACTGGGCAGCTTGCGGCTGTGCTTCCCTTTGTCATCTGTAATAGTTTGTAACCCTGCCACATCCGACGAGCATCAGAGCCAGTTTAGTACGATTCAATCTTAGTCCTGTATTGATGCTTTGCCTGTTTGATGGTTCATCGGAGAGCATAGTAGGATTTCTTGTAAACTTCCGGGTTAGAGTCCCGCTCCTTGAAAGCGGCAGCTCTAACCTTTAGCTCAGTGCGGTTGTTGCCTGTAATCCATGGCTTCTGGTTGGGGTATGTATGTACAGTCACTGTGGGGATGACGTCATCGATGCACTTATTGATGAAGCCAGTGACTGATATGGTGTACTCCTCGATGCCATCGGAAGTATCCCGGAACATCTTCCAGTCTGTGCTAGAAAAACTGTCCTGTAGCTTAGCATCTGCTTCATCTGAACGCTTATTAATTGACTGAGTCACTGGTGATTCCTGCTTTAGTTTTTGCTTGTAAGCAGGAATCAGGAGGATAGTATTATGGTCAGATTTTCCACATGGAGGGCGAGGGAGATCTTTGTATGCGTCTCTGTGTGTGGAGTAAAGAGTTGTCTAGAGTTGTTTTTCCTTTTGTTCATGTTCATTGGTGGTGTATAGAGGTCACATCCATGGTGACTAAAAAGGAAGCTGTACCTATATAGTGTCACGTCCTGACCAGCAGAGGGTGTAATTGTGTTAGTTTTGGTCAGGATGTGGCAGGGGGTTTTGTGTGTGTGAATGGTTGTGTTGGTGATTGGGACTCCCAATTGAAGGCAGGTGTGTTGAGTTGCCTTTGATTGGGAGTCCTATATAGGAGTGTGTGTTTTTCTTTGGGGTTGTGGGTAGTTGTTTGTGAGCACTGCGTTTGTGAGCCTGCTACACTGTTGCCGTCGTGAGTATTTGTTTATTGTTTTGCCTGTGGATGCTTTACTTAAGTTTATTAAAAGAAACTATGAGTATCCACATTCCCGCTGTGCCTTGGTCCATTCTTGACGACGGTTGTTACAGAACTACCCACCACAAAAGGACCAAGCAGCGGAAGCGGAAGGAGCCACAGGAGTACAACTTGATGGACCAATGGACATGGGAGCAAATCCTGGACGGAGAGGGACCATGGACTCAGGCTGGGGATTATCGCCCTCCGCAGTGGGAGATTGAAGCGGCGAGAGCGGAGAGGCGATTCTATAAGAAGAGAGAGCGCAACGAACAAGTGGAGGCAGCCATGAGAGCGGAGGCAGCAGGTAAAGGGAGTGAACGTTATGCTGGAACACGGCTGGTGAGGAAGCCGGAGAGGCACCCCCAATAATTTTTTTGGGGGGGGCACACGGGTAGTTTGGCTAGGCCAAGGAGGAGCCGTAAGCCAGCTACCCGTGATTACATGGAGGAGCGTATGAGGTGGAGGGCGCCATGTTTCGCTGAGGTGCGCACTATCTTGCCTATACGTACGCACAGCCCAGTCCGCCCTGTACCAGCGCCCCGCAAGTGCCAGGGCGAGGTGAGCATCGAGCCGGAAGGGGTGATGCCAACCCTGCACTCAAGACTGCCAGTGCGCCTCTACAGTCCGGTGTTTCCCGCTATACGCACTAGCATGGAGGTGCGTGTCTCCAGGCTGGCACGTCCAGTACCAGCCCCACGCATCAGGCGTCTAGTGCGTCAGCCCAGCCTCGCCACTCAGGAGTCGCCAGAGCTGTCCGCCAGTCAAGAAGCGCCAGAGCTGCCCGCCAGTCAAGAGTCACCAGAGCTGCCCGCCAGTCAAGAGTCACCAGAGCTGCCCGCCAGTCAAGAGTCACCAGAGCTGCCCGCCAGTCAAGAGTCACCAGAGCTGCCCGCCAGTCAAGAGTCGCCAGAGCCGCCCGCCAGTCAAAAGTCGCCAGAGCCGCCCGCCAGTCAAGAGCCGCCAGAGCGGCCCGACTGCCCGGAGCAGCCAGAGTGGCCCGGCTGCCCGGAGCTGCCAGAGTGGCCCGACTGCCCGGAGCTGCCAGAGTGGCCCGACTGCCCGGAGCTGCCAGAGTGGCGCGACTGCCCGGATCTGCCAGGGTGCCCCGCTTGTCCTCCGGTCCAGCCCGAGTGGCCCGCCTGTCCTCCGGTCCAGCCCGAGTGGCCCGCCTGTCCTCCGGCCCAGCCCGAGTGGCCCGCCTGTCCTCTGGCCCAGCCCAAGTGGCCCGCCTGTCCTCCGGCCCAGCCCGAGTGGCCCGCCTGTCCTCCGGCCCAGCCCAAGTGGCCCGAGTGGCCCGCCTGTCCTCCGGTCCAGCCCGAGTGGCCCGAGTGGCCCGCCTGTCCTCCGGCCCAGCCCGAGTGGCCCGCCTGTCCTCCGGCCCAGCCCGAGTGGCCCGCCTGTCCTCCGGCCCAGCCCGAGTGGCCCGACTGTCCTCCGGCCCAGCCCGAGTGGCACGCCTGTCTTCCGGCCCAACCAGAGTGGTCCGTCTGCCAGGGTCAGCCCGAGTGGCCCGTCTGCCCGGCGCAGCTATCGGCGCCACCAAAGTGGGCGACGCCGAAGGTGGAGCGAGGTCCACGTCCTGCACCTGAGCCACCTCCAGGATAGGTGGGTTGGGGAGGGAGGGTGTAGCACAGTGCCGTCGGTGACGGCAGCCACCCTCCCTTCCCTCCCTTATTGTTTAGGGGGATATTTTTTTGTTTTGGGGGTTTGTTTTTTCTTTTAGGTGCATTCCGGGGTCTGCACCTTGAGGGGGGGGGGGGGTACTGTCACGTCCTGACCAGCAGAGGGTGTAATTGTGTTAGTTTTGGTCAGGATGTGGCAGGGGGTTTTGTGTGTGTGAATGGTTGTGTTGGTGATTGGGACTCCCAATTGAAGGCAGGTGTGTTGAGTTGCCTTTGATTGGGAGTCCTATATAGGAGTGTGTGTTTTTCTTTGGGGTTGTGGGTAGTTGTTTGTGAGCACTGCGTTTGTGAGCCTGCTACACTGTTGCCGTCGTGAGTATTTGTTTATTGTTTTGCCTGTGGATGCTTTACTTAAGTTTATTAAAAGAACAGGCCACATTCCCGCTGCGCCTTGGTCCATTCTTGACGACGGTTGTTACATATAGTTAAATTCCTTAATTTTGTTCAAATTGTCTCCATTTGAACTTCCATTCATTTTTTTCAACTGGTACCAGGGGACCTTCAGGCGAGTCTTGTGAGGCCTGTGGGCATCCTAGAGCAAAACAACGGACATGTACGTGTCCATGAGTCTCACATTTTCAACGAGGGGTATTAGTGTGTAGCCCAAACTGTTTGGGTGCTACAGACAGAAGTTGGCAGATCGGCTGTACCGACTTCAGATGAGTTCCAAGACGCTTGTTGGGGTTGTAGAACTTTCCATAATAGTTTTTAGGCCAAACAGTTCGGACGTTACAGACGATTTCGTAAGAAGACCGATTTTCGGGATGTATCATGATCTGACAAATACCGCTCTAGCTCTGCCACCTTTCACCGCAGATGCGGAAGTGCGATATTGGCAGATGGGGGGGTTAAACTAAAATCCAATGACATGGTGAATTTTGTTGTTGATTTCACATTAGTTGACAACTCAACCAAATGTGAATCAAAACTAGACGTTGAACTGATTGATGTCTGTGCCTTTTCTGACATGGTGTGAGATCCTGCCTACACACTACTGCTACTGCTACTACTACTACTACTACTACTACTACTACTATTTCTGCTACTATTACTACCAAGAAGCCTTGGTACCACAAACTCTATGGCTGGCACTTCTTTTTCTTGTTGTGGTTTTACTGGTATAAAGTCTGTGGAGGTCATAGCTCAGTGGTCACTAACAAAGACATATAGAAACACAGCAGTGGCAAGCAGACCCCAACTCATGTGAGGTTGACAAATAGCTGAGAATCAGAATCAGGGAAACGTTCATTGCATTTCAACAATGCTGACAGAAGTCTTGGTGGTCCTGTGTGGCTCAGTTGGTAAGAGCACGGGGCTACCAATGCTGGGGCTGTGCGTTTGAGTCCCCCTGAAGCCATTCAAAATGTACGCACTCACTGTACTGTGAGCTGATTAGGATAAAAGTGTTTGTTTAATGGTATATATTTATACTACATTGGTTATTGCACAATTCAACAATGGTTATAGGAATGAGCAGCAGGGGAGCAGTGATGGGGACTCAGGGTGCTAAAGTATAACTTCCTGTGGTCACAAACAGGTTACAGGGTGGGGGTGGTCAGACACAATGAAGCACACACATACACACAAATACACAAGACATGGGTGCTTAGAGCGTTCCCTCCAATGTTGCCCTTTACTCTCTGAGATGGGTCCCTGGATCTCACTCAGCCCCTCTCAAAACCCAAAACAACTCAGAGGGAATGAAAAGTAGCCTACAGTTTTATGGTGTTATTTAACATTTATTCACACTTTAGGGAAGAGTGGGGTAGGTTGAGCCAAAGGGGTAAGTTGATCCACCCTTGTTTATAGGAAACCATACACAAGAGCCTGGCACCCCTGTCTGGATGTATTAACTACCCCACTGTGTCTGTGAGTACCTGTGTGTATGCATGCGTGCGTAAGTGCGGCACTGGTCAAAAGTAGTGCCTCATATAAGGAATTGGGTGCCATTTGGGCGCAGGCTATGTATGGATGAGTTTGTGCTACAGTTGGAGTGGGGTAAGTTGAGCCACCTTTGATTCTAGGAAACCATACACAAAATATATAATTTGACCAAATATTTAGCAGGAGGTCATCATTGAATGGAGTCTGTGAAGGAAGAACCCACAAGGAAAAAAGTGGTAAGCAAGTTAGGTCCAAAAAACAGTTTTTCACAAAGTCGAATTAATATATTGTGTTAGAGGTTTCATGATGCTTGTATCTAAACCAAAGTAGATCATTTTAAGTTTGTTCTATACATCAGTTGGGGTCTCTATAAGCTTCAATATGAGGTCCTTAACCTAGCATAAAAGTGCCTCCTTGTAGCTATGTGGGCTAAAATAGTTATAATTTTTGCCTTGGGGTAAATTGAGACAATGGCCATGAGGTAAATACAGCCAATGGTTGAGCCAATGGTAAGTTGAGCAAATTGAAGTGCTTTCTTCCCAGGTGTAGTGCAAGACATTATCACTGGGATATGAGGTTACAACAGGGCCTGGCCTATGTTAAAGATGTTGAAAAAAGTACAAAGTGTTTGTATGGTGTTAAGCCTGTGTTAAAATATGCTTAAAATGATTAAAAGACAAAACAGAGATTGTGATTGTGTTGGATTGTGTTTGGGAAATAAAGATAGACATGGTTTCAAAAAGCTAGTGGTAATATTTCATTCGGTACAGAAATTTGTAGGAGACTGACCTCTACAGGATCGGTGGGTCCCCCACGGGACGGTTGAGCTAATGTAGGCTAATGCGATTAGCATGAGGTCCTAAGTAACAAGAACATTTCCCAGGACATAGACATATCTGATATTGGCAGAAAGCTTACATTCTTGTTCATCTAACTGCACTGTCCAATTTACAGTAGCTATTACAGTGAAAGAATAACATGCTATTGTTTGAGGAGAGTGCACAGTTATGAACTTGAAAAGTTATTAATAAACCAATTAGGCACATTTGGGCAGTCTTGATACAACATTTTGAACAGAAATGCAATGGTTCATTTGATCAGTCTAAAACTTTGCACATACACTGCTGCCATCTAGTGGCCTACATCTAAATTTCCCCTGGGCTGGAATAATACTTTATGGCCTTTCTCTTGCATTTCAAAGATGATGGTACAAAAAAATACAAAAAAAACATGTTTTTTTCTTTGGATTATCTTTTACCAGATCTAATGTGTTATATTCTCCTACATTCCTTTCACATTTCCACAAACCTCAAAGTGTTTCCTTTCAAATGGTATCAAGAATATGCATATCCTCGCTTCAGGTCCTAAGATAGATTTGGGTATGTCATTTTAGGTGAAAATAGGAAACAAGGGGTGGGTCTTTAAGATTAACTCTGACCAGCAGCACAATTTACCCCATACCCAGGGTAAGTTGTGACAAGAGACCACTTTTTTGAGACAAGCTAGGTTTTCAAAACTGTAATGTTGACATGAATTCTCATTATTTCCAGAGATACAAAACATCCTGAAATATATTTCGATATCTTTGTTAGAAAGAATACTATATTTCCCTTGACATAGTGATGCTGAATGTAAAAAATTGCTAAACTTACCCCACTGTCCGCTACTTACTGTTTGTGATGGGATATGACATGTAGGTCAAAGCAAATGTGGTCTCCTTTCCCCTATCTTTAATATTCCTCCTACCAGACCTCACGTTCCATATTCTATGTTCTTTATTCCATTAGTAGGCTGATAATGAGCAGGTACAAGAAATTACATCACTGCCATAGAGGAAGTGTGGTGGTCTGCCAGTAGCAACAGGGTTATTTTTGTTTGTTCAATTTAATGTGAGGATACTGTACTACCTACTATAATCTTCCTCTGTTTTATTTTAGCTGAAGTACACTCTTAGAAAAAAAGGTGCTATCTGGAACCTAAAACGGTTATTCGGCTATCCCACGTAGGAGAACCCTTTGAAGAACCCTTTTTGGTTTTAGGTATAACCCTTTTGGGTTCCATGTAGAACCCTCTGTGTAGACCAAAAAGTGTTGTACCTGGAACCAAAAAGTGTCATCCTATGGGGACAGCCGAAGAACCATTTTGGAGCCCTTTTTTCTAACAGTGTAAGATTGTCGTCACTTTCCCCAATGACATCACATTTACATTTGAGTCATTTAGCAGGTGCACTTATCACTAATAGAGTGAATTATAGGATCAATTAGGGTGAAGAGCTTTGCTCTAGGGCACGTCGTACATTTTTGTTCACCTAGTCAGGTCTGGGATTTTGAACCAGCGACCTTTCAGTTACTGGCCCAACGCTCTTAACCACCACTTGCCTCCCAACTTCCCTAAGAAACATGGAACCTGATATTTTGTGATGCGTATGATATTTTTGGTGTTCAATTGGTCACGTAAAGTGTTATTGTACAGAAGGTCCCTGGTTCCAGCATTGGTCGGGACAGAGACAGAACCTACTCTGTTACACAACACATAGCCTACTCACATGCATGTGTGCGTTATACTCACGTCTGTGTAGTGTATACACTTATGTACAGTAAGTGTGGGTGAACATTCTCTTAGTGTTTCCTCCGTACAGACTGAGCTATAACGCAGGGTCACACAATGACTTCAGCTGGGAAATGGGTTACCTCAGGAAAGCCAGTTTTCTAGCCCACACACGCATACAGTAGCTCAACAAATACAGTATGTATTTTCCCATTCGCGCCCCACTGCAGAGCAGCCTAACTCGCTGCAGGAAGCGTTTATGGTTCTCAAAAAGCTATTTCTCCCCAGCTGAGGAACAATTGCGGAAGACGAGGATAAAAGGGTTAGAGAGAACAAGGAGGAAAACATTACTATTATAATTTTTTGGGGTGCAGACTGATGTATAGGAAAGGGAGCATGAGCGATGGTGTGCTGGTGGTTAAATCAGACACTTAAGAGTGTTCCTGTCAGTACATTCCATTTTTTCCTCCAAATCCAGAGGATGAGAGTTACTCTGCTCCCACTGGTTAAGGATTTCTTTTTTTTACCATAACTGTTAGTTGTTTGTTTTTGAAAGATTGATGTTATTACCGGTCTGGTATGAGTAAACAAGACAGAGTAGATAAGAGGGTGAGGGTGGGACAGGGGGAGTGGGCGTGACACTCATTCGTAACTCTATCTTAATCTTCACATAGTCTTCTCAAAATGACTCATCTGATATGAGTGTTCAGAGGGTGGGGGGGTACCGGAGAGAGGATAGAGGGAGGGGGGAAGAGAGAGAGAGGTAGAGAGAGAGAGAGGTAGAGAGAGAGAGAGGTAGAGAGAGAGAGAGAGAGGTAGAGAGAGAGAGAGGTAGAGAGAGAGAGAGAGAGAGGTAGAGAGAGAGAGAGAGAGAGAGAGAGAGAGAGAGAGGTAGAGAGAGAGAGAGAGAGAGAGAGAGAGAGAGAGAGAGAGAGAGAGAGAGAGAGAGAGAGAGAGAGAGAGAGAGAGAGAGAGAGAGAGAGAGAGAGAGAGAAATGCAGCTGGGTCTGGTGACTGTGTTATCTCTCTGATTGCTCTTAATGGGGCCTGGAAACAGTGTCGTTCTGAAGAGGAAATGTGCTGATCGGCTGATAGGAAGGGGAGGAAAATGGCTCCAGAAAATCATAACAGGCCAGGAACATGAGGAGAAACAGCTAGTGGAGACCTGGGAGAGGTTGTTCAAATAATGGTGGAACCCAGCAGGAGAAGGTAGACTATCTATAGTGACTCACTGATTTTCCAGTTTGTGTAATGACTGTAACTCAGAGATGAATACACCCAAAGAAGACCATTAGGCCGGGTGGTAAGCAAAGCTATGAGCTGGATTAACGCATCCTGATGTAGCGCATCAGTGTGGGTTTACCTCATGCCTTTTTTTCTGACTGGCTATAACGTTAGGCTGAAATTCAATTCGAGGCTCGTTGCAGAGCACTTCACATGTAAAGATAATTTCAGATTGAGCCGACATCTGCAGAGTTAACCGTGAATGCGATCTCCACGAATGTGGGAACGTTGCCTTTAAAAGGCGCATTGTCAACATTTTTACATTTACATTTTAGTCATTTAGCAGACGCTCTTATCCAGAGCGACTTACAGTAGTGAATGCATACATTTCATTTCATACTTTTTTTTCCTGTGCTGGCCCCCCGTGGGAATCGAACCCACAACCCTGGCGTTGCAAACACCATGCTCTACCAACTGAGCTACAGGGAAGGCCAATCGCGCTCTACAATGCACCTTGGATGGAATCGCCGGGCTTAGTCTTACCCTTCGAGACAGGCCTGCTGCTATTAAGACAATCGTAGCCCCTAGAGGCCTTCTGGCCAATTAGGTCTTAGAGAACCACTTGGGCTAACACACGCTATCAAGATGACCGACTAAACCTTTCCATGAGATAACATCATGGTCATCAGAGTGTTTAAACGTGACGGTAAACAGACAATACACTGTAGATGTAAACAGTGACATGTCTGTCACCGCGGTGATTACCCTGACAGGAAACACACAGCATTAGTCTGATTACTGCTAGCATCTCAAGCATCATTAGCGTAGTTAGCAGCATTAGGATTGTTAGCATCATTAGTCCTTTATGGAATAACATTCAAGTAAACCGAATGTCATGAGAATGATAAAAAAAAACGTCCCGTTATTGTTCTTGGAACAATTGACATAACGTCCCATAACTAGAATAGAAATCGTCCTGAGGATGTCCCCCTGAGAGATATCGGGAACTATGAACTGTATGAGGAAAGAGAGGGGTATTTTATATGACATACAGTTCATGGTAAAAGACAGTGCAAGTTTGTGAAACATTGTGACATTGTGGGGCTGCCCAAAGTCCTTGGAATGTTCTTGTTACTCACCCAAAACCATGCTAGCCGCAACCCAATCTTTAGCAGTGACTTGAGAGGGACTGGCTACGATGTGGCCCACCATTGGGACCCAACCCACTGTTTGGGAAGCACTGGTCCAGGGTTATCTGCGGTCATACAACTGGATGCTCTGCTATGCTGAAATAGAACTACAGAGAACAAAGTGACCACTAATTCAGACATCCAAATACACATACACGCACCAAGTGTCAGACCCAACACGCACGCGTACCAAATTCTGGACGCAAAACACATACACGCCAAGAGATGTTTCAGCAGGGGCGGCAGGTAGCCTAGTGGTTAGAGCGTTGGGCCAGTAACCAAAAGGTTTCTGGATTGAATCCCCGAGCTGACGAGGTAAAAATCTGTTGTTCTGCCACTGAACAAGGCATTTGACCGACTGTTCCCTGGTAGGCTGTCATTGTAAATAAGAATTTGTTCTTAACTGACTTGCATAGTTAAATAAAATAAAAATGTAAGGTGCCAAATCCCAGATGTGTGTGTGTGTGTGTGTGATCAGAGAGAGGACATCTTAACTGCTACTCCATCCTCCTCTCTCTTAGCTGGCCCCTGCTATGTAACACCCTCCCTGACTGGAGAAGCTGTCACTCTGACCCCCTTGGTTGCTCCTGTGCTTTATTCCTCCACCCACATATACAACTTGTTGTAGCAGTTAAGATGTCCTGTCTCTGTCCTACCGTTTCCCCTGAGCTGATGGTTCTCTGGTACCAGTGATCATCCCCCTCTCCTCACTTTCCACATTACTGCTTGAAATGGCTCCAAGAGTCTTCAACAATTGAGAGGAATATAACAGTGTGTGTTTCAGTCTTTTTTAGCCCAGCCCCGGTGGATACATTTGGGATGGGCATATCACCCACTCGTTCTCCTTTGTCCTACTGCCTTTGCCCCACAACCTTCCCTCTTGTCCATCCCCCAGCTTCTCACCAGGCCTCCCAGCCTTGAGGTGTGTTTGTCTGTGCACAGCCAACGACCTTCATCCCAGGCTCTGATGTAGATTATGAGGCCCAGAAAGCTAAGTCAGAGACACCTGGTGCTCAAGCAATACACATATCGGCATGCAACACACACACACCATAGCCGAGCAGAGGAAACATCTGGCCAGGATGCTAATACAACACACACACACAACAAGCAGTGATTTCACGTCTGGGCCAGGGACCATTGTATAGATAGCTAGTGGACATCCGTGACCCACTCACCCAGTGCCTGACATCATACACTGTGTGTGTGTGTGTGTGTGTGTGTGTGTGTGTGTGTGTGTGTGTGTGTGTGTGTGTGTGTGTGTGTGTGTGTGTGTGTGTGTGTGTGTGTGTGTGTGTGTGTGTGTGTGTGTGTGGAGAGAGAGAGAGAGAACTGAGAATGTGCGTGCGTGCATACTTCACTAATGACATTTCGATACGGATAAGAGCTGATTGTCATATGAATGGAATGTTGTTTGTCAGCATGTCGACAATCCCTAACGAACAAACATCTAGTGCATCTGTGAACGTTGCTCTAATACATTTAACATAAAACCCATTCACCCATCATGAAGTTGGTTATAAGCAAATATATTATTATTTCAATGAATTCTCACACAGGCATTAAGTACCCTCAACCTACAAAACATCCACGACAAAACACAAACTTCATGTCTTGTTTTGTGATTCTTTCTCCTGTTTAGGACAAAGTTGTTATCTGGGAGTCCCAGGCTTCCCTCCTCCATCCCTGTCTGTCTGTCTGTCTGTCTGTCTGTCTGTCTGTCTGTCTGTCTGTCTGTCTGTCTGTCTGTCTGTCTGTCTGTCTGTCTGTCTGTCTGTCTGTCTGTCTGTCTGTCTGTCTGTCTGTCTGTCTGTCTGTCTGTCTGTCTGTCTGTCTGTCTGTCTGTCTGTCTGTCTGTCTGTCTGTCTGTGTGACTGTGTGTGTGTTTTTTGGTCACAGTGCCACTGTGGAGGCATTGGTGTGGTTAAGAGTATTTAGTTTTGCCACATGTTAATTTAGAAATTAGGCGTGGTCCACATCGTTATCAACATGCATCACTTCTCTCAGCAGTAAACACTGTGGGCCCACGTTACCCATCACACACACACACACACACACACACACACACACACACACACCCACACACACACACACCCACACACACACACACACACACACACACACACACACACACACACACACACACACACACAGAGTGATGAGTGTGCATCTACTCACAATGTGTAAGGACACACACAAAAATAGTGAGTCAGTGTGATTGTTACTTAGACTAACCAGTCACTTACTGTAAGTTTAGTGAGACCAGACAATTATAAAAGAACATTGAGAGAACGTTTGTCAACCCTGTAGGAACACAATAGTGAGAAACAACAGAGCCCTATGGAGAGTATTCCGGCTACCTCTGTCTGTCTGTCTGGCCTGTCTGACTGATGTGAGTGACAACCTCCATTAGTGCAGTGGTGTAAAGTACTTAAGTAAAAATACTTTAAAGTACTACTTAAGTCGTTTTTTGGGGTATCTGTACTTTATTTTACTATTTATATTTTTGCCAACTTTTACTTTTACTTCACTTCATTCCTAAAGAAAATAATGTACTTTTTACCCTATACATGTTCCCTGACACCCAAAGGTACTCGTTACATTTAAAAATGAAAATGGTCCAATTCACTTATGAAAATAACATCCCTGGTCATCCCTACTGCCTCTGATCTAGCGGACTCACTAAACACAAATGCTTCGTTTGTAAATTATGTCTGAGTGTTGGAGTGTGCTCTGGTAATCCGTCAATAAAAAAAAAAAACACGAAAATTGTGCCATCTGGCTTGCTGAATATAAGGAATTTTAAATGGTTTATACTTTTACTTTTGATACTTTATGCATTTTAGCAATTCCATATACTTTTGATACTTAAGTATATTTAAAACCAAATACATTTAGACTTTTACTCAAGTAGTCTTTTACTGGGTGACTTTCACTTTTACTTGAGTCATTTTCTATTACGGTATGTTTACTTTTATTCAAGTATGACAATTTAGTACTTTTTCCACCACTGCATTAGTGCAACAGATAGCATTTCAGGGAGATCGTTCAAGAGTGACGTCGAAATTGGACATCTACCCATGCCCTGAGGATGTTGGGAAATGCCTTCAAACCGGCCACTAGGGGCAACAGTGAGCGCTATTACCATCAAGTAGCCTTCGGTTTTACTAGGTGGTGTGGATCCTATGACTGTGGATCCTATGACTGTGGATCAGAAGGTTGTGTGTTCAATCCCAGTTGTAGACACGGTTTTTTAAATCCATTTTTTAACCCTATCCTAAACGTTAACCCCTACCTTAACCATTTGGAGTGAGTGCCTAAACTTAACCCTTAACTTCGAAAATTGACATTTGGAGAAATGGAACAATAAAGAGCCGCAGGATGAATGTTACAGAGAAGCAGGAGCAACAAAAACACTTTGAAATTTGACGTTTGGAGAAGGTGGATAGACGTCTAATTCTGCAGTGAGACTGTGAGAGCTTGTTGTTCTCCACTAAGTCAACAGCTAGATCGCCTCCAGGCAAACCAGATACAGTGCCTTCAGAAAGTACTCATACCCCTTGACTTACGTTATTCCAAATGTTGTTATGTTACAGCATGAATTCAAAATGGATAACATTGATTTCCTTTCTCACCCATCTATACAAAATACCTCATAATGACAAAGTGAAAACAGGTTTTTAGAAATGTTTGCAAATACATTGAAAATGAAATGCAGAAAAATACAATTTACATAAATATTCACAGCCCTGAATCAATAAACGTTAGAATCTCCTTTGGCAGCGATTACAGCTGTGAGTCTTTCTGGGTAAGTCTCTAAGAGCTTTGTACACCTGGATTGTACAATATTTGTACATTATTCTTTAAAAAAAATATTCTAGCTCTGTCAAGTTGGTTGTTGATCATTGCTAGACAGCCATTTTCAAGTCTTGCCATAGATTTTCAAGCCGCTTTAAGTCAAAACTGTAACTAAGCCTCTCAGCAACATTCAATGTCATCTTGGTAAACAACTCCAGTGTATATTTGGCCTTGTGTTTAAGGTTACTGTCCTGCTGAAATGTGAATTTGTCTCCCAGTGTTTGTTGGAAAGCAGACTGAACCAGATTTTCCTTTAGGATTTTGCCTGTGCTTAGCTTCATTCCATTTATTTTTATACAAGAAAACTCCCTAGGCCTCGCCGATGACAAGCATATCCATAACATGATGCAGCCACCACCATGCTTGAAAATATGAAGAATGTTACTCATGATGTGTTACTGTATGTTGTATTTGCTGTATTTGCCCCAAACATACGCTTTGTATTCAGAACATAAAATGTATTTCTTCGCCACATTTTTTGCAGTTTTACTTTAATGCTTTATTGCAAACAGGATGCATGTTTTGGAATATTTTTTATTCTGGACAGGCTTTCTTCTTTTCACTCTGTCAAGGTAAAGCCACGCCTTATCTCAACTCACTGGTCACCATAGCAGCACCCACCTGTAGCACGCGCTCCAGCAGGTATATTTCACTGGTCACCCCCAAAGCCAATTCCTCCTTTGGCTGCCTTTCCTTACAGTTCTCTGCTGCCAATGACTGGAACGAATTGCAAAAATCACTGAAGCTGGAGACCCATATCTCCCTCACTAACTTTAAGCACCAGCTGTCAGAGCAGCTCACAGATGACTGCACCTGTACATAGCCCATCTGTAAATAGCCCATCCAACTAGCTCATCCCCATACTGTTATTTTTTTTGCTCCTTTGTACGACAGTATCTCTACTTGCACATTCATCTTCTGCACATCTATCACTCCATTGTTTAATTGCTCAATTGTAATTATTTTGCCACTATGGCCTATTTACTGCCTTACCTTATTTGCACACACTGTATATAGACTTGTTCTCTATAGTGTTATTGACTGTATGTTTGTTTGTTCCATGTGTAACAACTGTGTTGTTGTTTGTGTCGCACTGCTTTGCTTTATCTTGGCCAGTTCGCAGTTATAAATGAGAACTTGTTCTCAACTAGCCTACCTGGTTAAATAAAGGTAAAATAAAATACATTAAAAAAAAATTAGGTTAGCATTGTGGAGTAACTATAATGTTGTTGATCCATCCTCAGTTTTCTCCTATCACAGCCATGAAACTCTGTAACCGTTTTTTATGGTGAAATCCCTGAGCGGTTTCCTTCCTCTCCGGCAACTGAGTTAGGAATAATGCATGTATCTTTGTACTGATTGGGTGTATTGATACACCATACAAAGTGTCATTAATAACTTCAAAGGGATATTCAATGCCTGCTTTTTTTATTTTTACACTTCTACCAACAGCTACCTTTCTTTGTGAGGCATTGGAAAATCTCCATGGTCTTTGAGGTTGAATTTTTGTTTGAAATTCACTGCTCGACCGAGGGACCTTACAGACGATTGTTTGTGTGGGGTACAGAAATTAGGTAGTCATTCAAAAATCATGTTTAACACTACTATTGCACAAAGAGTCTTATGTGAATTGTTAATCCATTTTTACTCCTGAATTTATTTAGGCTTGCCATAACAAAGAGGTGGAATACTTATTGACCAAGGCATTATAGCTTTTAAATTTGATTAATTAGTAAAAATGTCAGAAATCATAATTACACTGTGACATTATAGGGTATTCTATGTAGGCCAGTGACACAAAAATTCAGGCTGTAACACAACAAAATGTGGAAAAAGTCAAGGGGTGTGAATACTATCGAGGCACTGTATACAGATATATCACAGATTCAAAACTCTTGTGGTCTCTCCATTGTCTTTCCATTGTTTGCATTAATCCTTACCGTCATTCCTTTGCCATCCCTCCAACCATCCACACCCTTCCATCACTCTTTCCATCCTTCTCTCTCTTAGCAGCTGTGTTCAGCGATAGTTTAGAGAATGACACAGCGGACAACACTTCCTGTTTATGTATTTCCCAGAATGCCATGTGGCGGGCAAGAGGTCTCGGGAAAGACGGAGAGGACACAAACAGGGAAAGGAAAGAGAAACAGACTTTGTCCGACATTGGCTTGTGGGGAACACACACAAACACACACACACACACACACACACACACACACACACACACACACACACACACACACACACACACACACACACACACACTTAAGTGATACTAGTTTTTTTCACTCGTTTTTCTCAGAGGGGAAGCCGAGGCAGGGCCTGGCTGGGCAGAGGTCCTGCCAGATTAAACACTGACCCACCCATTCAGGCTGCCTTACAGTAAGTTTGGACACATCTACTCATTCCAGGGATTTTCTTTATTTTCACTATTTTCTACATTGTAGAATAATAGCGAAGACATCAAAATGATGAAATAACAGATATGGAATCATGTAGTAACCAAAAAGGTGTTAAACAAAGTATATTTTATATTTGAGATTGTTCAAGTAGCCACCTCTTGGCATGCTCTCAACCAGCTTCATGAGGTAGTCTCCTGGAATGCATTTCAATTAACAGGTGTGCCTTGTTAAAAGTTAATTTGTGGAATTTCTTTCCTTCTTAATGCGTTTGAGCCAATCAGTTGTGTTGTGACAAGGTAGGGAAGGTATACAGAAGATAGCCCTATTTGGTAAAAGACCAAGTCCATATTATGGCAAGAACAGCTCAAATAAGCAAAGAGAAATGACAGTCGATCATTACTTGAAGACATGAAGGTCAGTCAAACCTGAAAATTTAAAGAACTTTAAAAGTTTAAGTGCAGTCGCAAAAACCATCAAGCGCTATGATGAAACTGGCTCTCATGAGGACCGCCACAGGAAAGGAATACCCAGAGTTACCTCTGCTGCAGAGGATAAGTTCCTTAGAGTTACCAGCCTCAGAAATTGTAGCCCAAATAAATGCTTCACAGAGTTCAAGTAACAGACACATCTCAACATAAACTGTTCGGAGGAGACTGCGTGAATCAGGCGAATTCATGGTCGAATTGATGCAAATAAACTACTGAAGGACACCAATAATAAGAAGAGACTTGCTTGGGCCAAGAAACACGAGCAATGGACATTAGACCGAGGAAAAATCTGTCCTTTGGTCTGATGAGTCCAAATTTGAGATTTTTGGTTCCAACCACCATGTCTTTGTGAGATGCAGAGTAGGTGAACGGATGATCTCTGCATGTATGGTTCCTGCCGTCAAGCATGGAGGAGGTGTGATGGTGTGGGGGTGCTTTGCTGGTGACATTGTCAGTGATTTATTTATAATTGAAGGCACACTTAACCAGCTTGGTTACCACAACATTCTGCACCGATACGCCATCCCATCTGGTTTGCGCTTAGTGGGACCATCATTTGTTTTTCAACAGGACAATGACCCAACACACCTCCAGGCTGTGTAAGGGCTATTTGACCAAGAAGGCGAGTGATAGAGTGCTGCATCAGATGACCTGGCCTCCACAGTCACCCAACCTCAACCCAATTGAGATGGTTTGGGATGAGTTGGACAGCAGAGTGAAGGAAAAGCAGCCAACAAGTGCTCAGCATATGTGGGAACTCCTTCACCACTGTTGGAAAAGCATCCCAGGTGAAACTGGTTGAGTAAATGCCAAGCGTGTGCAAAGCTGTCATCAAGGCAAAGTTTGGCTACTTTGACTAATCTAAAATATAACATATTTTTTGATTTGTTTAAAACTTTTTTGGTTACTATATGATTCCATATGTGTTATTTCACAGTTTTGATGTCTTCACTATCATTCAACAATGTTGAAAATGTCAAAGAGCCAGACAGCAAGGTTTATTCAAATCATTGTTGAAAACCAAATGTTTGTCTTAAAGAAAGGGGAAATAATGTCTAGATGCTTTTTTACATTGGAGATACATTTTTCGAATTGCCTGGCTCTGGTTGGGCTGATGAGACAGAACAGAACAGCCCTTAGTCATGGTATATTGGCCATATTCCACACCCCCTCAGGCCTTATTGTCTAAATCGACAAAGACTGGAACGCGGTTTAAACCTATCCACATCCAGGATTAGACCCACCCGTTGTATAAATACACACACGCTATGGTTTGCATATACTGTATAACAACAAATGAAATCTGTTTTCTCCTAATCAAAATGATGTCTATTATCATAAATAGTTGATCATGTCTGTTTCTGGTCTTCTGACCTCACATCATTGTTATTTTTTCTTTCTTCCTCAGAATCAATTCCAGGAAGACAGTTAACCTGCACATTTGTTGTGTTCCTTTTTCTGTTACTGCCATGCACACTCTCTCTCTATCTCTCTCTCTCTCTCTCTCTCTCTCTCTCCTCATGAAATTCTTTTGTCTCTCCGCATCCGAATTCTGCCTCATCATTGGCTGATGCGGAGATGCGCTTGTCGCTGGTTGGCTCAAAGTTTATCCGCTTTGTTTTGACATATGTGTGTAACTGTAGCTCTGGACATTAGCATGCGAATAACGGTCCCATAAATGACAAACCCTGCACCCCCTTCTGACAGAGTGGATTCAGACCAGCCAGAGAGCCTATATACCTTATTAAACAGGTTCTTCTCCTAGCCTCTCTTTGATCATCTATTACAAGCCTAACATTTCTAGAGCGAATAGGAGAAAGAGATTATTTTGATATTCGAGTGGATATTAAATTACATTTGTATTCACTCTCCTCTTTCTGTTTTAAAGAAGAAAAAGGCTCACCATGCTCTCTGCATGTCTGGAGTTCCTTGGGATGGGGTTGTGCCTACTGGGCTCGCTCCTGGTCATGGTCGCGTGCGGGCTGCCCATGTGGAAGGTGACGGCGTTCATCGATATGAATATCGTGGTAGCGCAGACCATCTGGGACGGGCTCTGGATGTCGTGCGTGGTGCAGAGCACGGGCCAGATGCAGTGCAAAATGCACGACTCGATGCTTGCGCTCAGCCAGGACCTGCAGACGGCGCGCGCCCTCACGGTGATATCGGCGGTGCTGGGGGTGGCGGGGCTGGTGGTGACCATCGCTGGAGCACAGTGCACCAACTGCATCAAGACCGAATCGGTGAAAGCCAAAGTGGTGAACGCAGGTGGGGTGGTCTACATCATCAGTGGTCTATTGGTGCTGGTTCCCCTCTGTTGGATGGCCAATAACATCATAGTAGACTTCTACAACCCAGATGTGTCCTCGTCCAAGAAGAGGGAGATAGGAGCGGCCATCTACATTGGCTGGGCGGCCACAGCCCTGCTCCTTCTGGGGGGAACCCTGCTGTGCTGCTCCTGTCCCCAGGGGGCCAAGGGGGCCTACCCCAACAAATATGCCCCCACCAAGACCATCTCGGCCAATGGAGACTTCGACAAGAAACATTATGTGTAGGTGAGGAGAGGAGAGATTTACGCACATGAAAACTTGGCACGGGAGCTGGACGGACAAGTTGTCTACTTAGCCTACTGTTTGATGCCCATTGCGTATGTTATCTTTATTGTGTTTCCCTAGAACGGAGGCTTCGATGAGGGACATTATGTGTAGGCGAGATGATGTCAGGATACGTTTTTTTTCCTTTGCTTTGATTGTCATGGCGACTTCACCAAAATGTCCAACTTTTTTTCTGTGTTGTAGGCTACAACTTTGTTTAGGGGTCTGGCCATGGGTTCATTGGTCTGATGATCAGAAAAGGAAAAATTCAATTTTTTGCCAAAGGAATGGAACCCTATGCGCGCCGAGATTGTAGCTCAAGACTGACCAAGAAATTGAAACAGTTGTTGTGTAGTCTATCTATTGTGTACCATTTTTTTAAGACTTAAATCTTGTATTTGCACATGATTATTTTAAAATGTTAATGTTCATGTGGTTATCGTTTGACACTAGTCTATTGTCTCGCCAGAGTTGGCTGTCACGGTCTGTGTGCTCTGTGAATAAAGCCCATTGTTCTCCACTGGCTTTACTGTGTCTGCTTGGAAGTTTTAAATAACCACATAATGTACATGTTTGCAGAGACCGGTAATCGTTAACATGTTTAGATTCCCACACTGGACTCCTCCTTTGTAACACAGTGAATGCTACTCAGACAAATGTTCACTCATATGATGATCAAAGGAGCTTATTTGCATTTGAATGCTGTTGTATTTTATTGCATGGCTGAGTGTGTATCTATCTTTTGTCCTAGCCCTCCTTATAGTACTGGGCAATTGTTGTTTTATAATAAAAAAGAAAGTCCCAATTCACAATCTCCCTTGTGTTTCTGTGTAGTAGTATTATTGTGCATTAGGCTACTTTTATTATAATAATTATAATTATAATAGCATAATATGTGAACATCTTTATCAAGTAAAGTTCACAATACAGTTTCAGTTGCATTTGTGAAGTTTCTCTACATTGACCTTTTACCACACACCACACACACACACACATACCAAAGCCTTACACAAACATAGAGGGACTGTGTGTAATCCCAACCACAGCCAACTTAGCACACACCAGCTAGCACCTTCTGGTTCACAATGACATAAACAAGCACTGATGGATGAATGTGACTCAAAGTGACTGAATGTAAAAACACAAACTAATAACAGAGCAGTTCACAAACAATTATTACGCTTTGGCCCAAAAATGTGTCATATTTATTTGGAGAGCAGTGGGTGTGAGTCTAACAGAAAGGGAGAACTACAGTAGGCCTACAGTACTGTTCTCTGAACACAGAACAGGAAATCTCAAATGACACTGTGCGGGTTTTCACTCTTCCCTTGTAATTGATTAGGAACTCCCCCTCTCCTGGTTGTCTAGGTGTTAATTGAACACAAATTGAAAGCAAACAATAAAAACCATTAGACATTCTACCCTCCGGGAATTGAGTTTGACACCCCCTGGTATAGTGGCTAGGGGGTATTAGCTAGGAAGGTAGGGGCAGAGGATGGATTTGGGATTGGGTGTGTGCCTCTACTGAAGCTGCCTGTGCCTTGCGTCCTCTTCGGAAGGTCAGAGGTTAGGGTGGTGTCTTATCTGATGTCGTTTCCAGTCGCTATCTTGGGAGAACCACTTCCTGAACTCAGAGATGGCACCAGAGAAGAAGGCTGACGTTTTACGTGTCCCTAACTGATTGTGTTTTTGTTCGTTTCTTTGCATTGTTTGTAACTTCTTTTTTTACTTATTTTGTACATAATGTTGCTGCTACCGTCTCTTATGACCGAAAAGAGCTTCTGGACATCATAACTGCGATTACTCACCATGAACTGGCAGAATCCTTTTTTTCCTTTAACGAGTCCAACGAGCCCGACGTGAACGACATACTGCTTTCCAGGGAACAGGCCCAGATCCCCGTCATTTGCGTGAAGAGAAGGTCGGAGAAAAAGGGGCCAGGGGGCGGGCTGCCTTCTGAGAATTCGTAGGCAATCGAATAAACCCCCACTGCCTTCCATTCTGCTAGCAAACGTGCTATCTTTGGAAAATAAAATCGCTGACCTACGCGGAAGATTAAACTACCAAATGGGACATTCAAAACTGCAATATCTTATACTTCACGGAGTCCTGGCTGAACGATGACATTATCAACATACAGCTGGCTGTTTATACGCTGTATTGAAAGGATAGAACAGCGGCATCTGGTAACACAAGGGGCGGCGGACTATGTATTTTTGTAAGTAACAGCTGGTACTCTGGACCACCTTTACTCGACACACAGAGAAGCATACAAAGCTCTCCCTCGCCCTCCATTTGGCAAATCTGACCATAATTCTATCCTCCTAATTCCTGCTTACAAGCAAAATTAAAGCAGGAAGCACCAGTGACTCGATCAATAAAAAAGTGGTCAGATGAAGCAGATGCTAAGCTACAGGACTGTTTTGCTAGCACAGATTCCATCGATGGCATGGAGGAGTACATCACATCAGTCATTGACTTCATCAATAAGTGTATTGATGATGTCGTCCACACAGTGACAGTACGTACATACCCCAACCAGAAGCCATGGATTACAGGCAATATCCAAACTGAGCTAAAGGCTAGAGCTGCCGCTTTCAAGGAGCAGGTTTCTAACCCGGAAGCTTATAAGAAATCCCGTTATTCCATCCGACGAACCATCAAACAGGCAAAGCGCCAATACAGGACTAAGATCGAATTGTACTACACCGGCTCTGACACTTGATGGATGTGGCAGGGCTTGCAAACAACTACAGACTACAAAAGGAAGCACAGCCGAGAGCTGCCCAGTGGCACAAGCCTACCAGGCGCACTAAACTACTTCCATGCTCGCTTTGAGGCAAATAACACTGAAACATGCATGAGAGCACCAGCTGTTCCGGACGACTGTGTGATCACGCTCTCCGAAGCCGATGTGATTAAGACCTTTAACTCTATTCACAAGGCCGCAGGGCCAGACGGATTACCAGGATGTGTACTCCGAGCATGCGCTGACCAACTGGCAAGTGTCTTCACTGACATTTTCAAACTCTCCCTGTCTGAGTCTGTAATACCAACATGTTTTAACCTCTCTAGGGTAGGTGGCACCAAATCGTCCCACCTACGCAACAGCCAGTCTAATCCCGTGGCGCGATATTCAAATACCTTAAAAATGCTATTACTTCAATTTCTCAAACATATAACTATTTTACACCATTTTAAAGACAAGACTCTCCTTTATCTAACCACACTGTCCGATTTCAAAAAAGCTTTACAACGAAAGCAAAACATTAGATTATGTCAGCAGAGTACCCAGCCAGAAATAATCAGACACCCATTTTTCAAGCTAGCATATAATGTCACATAAACCCAAACCACAGCTAAATGCAGCACTAACCTTTGATGATCTTCATCAGATGACACGCCTAGGACATTATGTTATACAATACATGCATGTTTTGTTCAATCAAGTTCATATTTATATAAAAAAACAGCTTTTTACATTAGCATGTGACGTTCAGAACTAGCAAACTTCCGGGGAATTTACAAAACATTTACTAAATTACTCACGATAAACGTTCACAAAAAGCATAACAATTATTTTAAGAATTATAGATACAGAACTCCTCTATGCACTCGATATGTCCGATTTTAAAATAGCTTTTTGGTGAAAGCACATTTTGCAATATTCTCAGTACATAGCCCAGCCATCACGGGCTAGCTATTTAGACACCCAGCAAGTTTAGCCTTCACCAAAATCAGATTTACTATAACAAAAATGTTATTACCTTTGCTGTTCTTCGTCAGAATGCACTCCCAGGACTTCTACTTCAATAACAAATGTTGGTTTGGTCCCAAATAATCCATCGTTATATCCAAACAGCGGCGTTTTTTTCGTGCGTTCTAGACACTATCCGAAATGGTAAATCAGGGTTACGAGCATGGCGTATTTCGTGACAAAAAAATTCTAAATATTCCATTACCGTACTTCGAAGCATGTCAACCGCTGTTTAAAATAAATTTTTATGCAATTTATCTCGTAAAAAAGCGATAATATTCCGACCGGGAATCTGCGTTTCGGTAAATAGAGGGAAAAAAAGAAAGACGGGGGCGACCAGTGCACACGCCTAAGCCCACAAGGCGATAATGTGTTTCAGCCTGGGGCTGGAATGACGACCTTCAGCTTTTTCCCAGGCTCTGAGAGCCTATGGGAGCCGGGGGAAGTGTCACGTCACCGCAGAGATCCTTTGTTTTGGAAAGAGATGTCAAAGAAAGCCAATAAATGGTCAGACAGGCCACTTCCTGTAAAGGAATCTCTCAGGTTTTTGCCTGCCATATGAGTTCTGTTATACTCACAGACACCATTCAAACAGTTTTAGAAACTGTAGGGTGTTTTCTATCCATATCTAATAAGTATATGCATATTCTAGTTACTGGGTAGGAGTAGTAACCAGATTAAATCGGGTACGTTTTTTATCCGGCGGTGTAAATACTGCCCCCTAGCCCTAAGAGGTTAAGCAGACCACCATAGTGCCTGTGCCCAAGAACATGAAGGTAACCTGCTTAAATGACTACAGACCCGTGGCACTCACGTCTGTAGCCATGAAGTGCTTTGAAGGGCTGGTCATGGCTCACATCAACACCATTATCCCAGAAACCCTAGACCCACTCCAAATTTGCATACCGCCCCAACAGATCCATAGATGATGCAATCTCTGATGCACTCCACACTGCCCTTTCCCACCTGTACAAAAGGAACACCTATGTGAGAATTCTATTCAGTGACTACAGCTCAGCGTTCAACACCATAGTGCCCTCAAAGCTCATCAATAAGCTAAGGACCCTGGGACTAAACACCTCCCTCTGCAACTGGATCATGAACATCCTGACGTGCCGCCCCCAGGTGGTAAGGGTATGAAACAAAACATCTGCCATGCTGATCCTCAACACAGGGGCCCCTCAGGGGTTCATGCTCAGTCCCCTCCTGTACTCCTTGTTCACTCATGACTGCACAGTCAGGCACGACTCCAACACCATCATTAAGTTTGCAGATCACCGACAACGATGTGACAGCATATAGGGAGGAGGTCAGAGACCTGGTCGTGTGGTGCCAGGACAACAACCTCTCCCTCAACGTGATCAAGACAAAGGAGCTGATTGTGGACTACATGAAAAAGAGGTTCCGAGCACACCCCCATTCTCATCAACGGGGCTGTAGTGGAGCAGGTTGAGAGTTTCAAGTTCCTTGGTGTCCACATCACCAACAAACTGACATGGTCCAAGCACACCACGGCAGTCGTGAAGAGGGCACGACAAGACATATTCCCCCTCAGGGGACTGAAAATATTTGGCATGGGTCCTCAGATCCTCAAAAGGTTATACAGCTGCACCATCGAGAGCATCCTGACTGGTTGCATCACTGCCTGGTATGGCAACTGCTCGGCCTCTGACCTCAAGGCAGTACAGAGGGTAGTGTGTATGGCCCAGTACATCACCAGGGCCAAGCTTCCTGCCATCCAGGACCTCTATACCAGCGGTGTCAGAGGAAGGCCCTAAAAATTGTCAAAGACTCCAGCCACCCTAGTCATAGACTGTTCTCTCTGCAACTGCACAGCAAGCAGTACCAGAGCACCAAGTCTAGGTCCAAGAGGCTTCTAAACAGCTTCTACCCTCAAGCCATAAGACTCCTGAACATGTAATCTAATGTCTACCCAGACTATTTGCATTGTCCCCCCCCCCCCCCCCTGCCCCCCCTTTTACACCGCTGCTGGTCTCTGTTGTTATCATCTATGCATAGTCACTTTAATAACTCTACCTACATGTACATATTACCTCAATTACCTCGACTAACCGGTGCCCCCACACATTGACTCTGTGCCGGTACCCCCCTGTATACAGTCGTGGCCAAAAGTTTTGAGACTGACACAAATATACATTTTCACAATGTCTGCTGCCTCAGTTTGTATGATGGCAATTTGCATATGCTCCAGAATGTTATGAAGAGTGATCAGACGAATTGCAATTAATTGCAAAGTCCCTCTTTGCCATTCAAATGGACTGAATCCCCCAAAAACATTTCCACTGCATTTCAGCCCTGCCACAAAAGAACCAGCTGACATCATGTCAGTGATTCTCTTGTTAACCTGTTATGGACAGGGGGCAGTGTTTTCACGGCCGGATAAAAAACGTAACCGATTTAATCTGATTATTACTCCTGCCCAGAAACTAGAATATGCATATAATAATTAGCTTTGGATAGAAAACACTCCAACGTTTCTAAAACTGTTTGAATGGTGTCTGTGAGTATAATAGAACTCATTTGGCAGGCCAAAACCTGAGAAGATTCCAAACAGGAAGCACCCTCTCTGACCATTTCTTGGCCTTCTTGATCATCTCTATCCAAAACAGGGGATCTCTGCTGTAACGTGACACTTCCTACGGCTCCCATGGGCTCTCAGAAGGCGGCAAAAAGCTGAATGGTGGCTTTGCAGGCCCTGGCTGAAAAACATTAGCGCATTTAGATAGTGGTCGATCAGAGAACAGAGACTGGAGGCGCGTGCACGAGGCGACACCATGTTTTTATTCTTTCGTCTTTGAACGAAAACAACGACTCTTGGTCGGAATATTATCGCTTTTTTACGAGAAAAATAGCATAAAAATTGATTTTAAACAGCGGTTGACATGCTTCGAAGTACGGTAATGGAATATTTAGACATTTTTTGTCACGAAACGCGTCGGGCGCGTAACCCTTCGTCACCCTTGGATAGTGTCTTGAACGCACGAACAAAACGCCGCTATTTGGATATAACTATGGATTATTTTGAACCAAACCAACATTTGTTATTGAAGTAGAAGTCCTCGGAGTGCATTCTGACGAAGAACAGCAAAGGTAATCAAACTTTTCTAATAGTATATCGGAGTTTGGTGAGGGTCAAACTTGGTGGGTGTCAAAATAGCTAGCCTGTGATGGCGAGCTATCTACTCAGAATATTGCAAAATGTGCTTTCACCGAAAAGCTATTTTAAAATTGGACATATCGATTGCATAAAGGAGTCCTGTATCTATAATTCTTTAAATAATTGTTATGTTTTTTGTGAACGTTTATCGTGAGTAATTTAGTAAATTCACCGGAAGTGTTCGGTGGGAATGCTAGTTCTGAACGTCACATGCTAATGTAAAAAGCTGGTTTTTGATATAAATATGAACTTGATTGAACAAAACATGCATGTATTGTATAACATAATGTCCTAGGCGTGTCATCTGATGAAGATCATCAAAGGTTAGTGCTGCATTTAGCTGTGGTTTTGTTTTTTGTGACATTATATGCTAGCTTGAAAAATGGGTGTCTGATTATTTCTGGCTGGGTACTCTGCTCACATAATCTAATGTTTTGCTTTCGCTGTAAAGCCTTTTTGAAATTGGACAGTGTGGTTAGATAAAGGAAAGTCTTGTCTTTAAAATGGTGTAAAATAGTAATATGTTTGAAAAATTGAAGTTTGGGGATTTTTGAGGAATTTGTAATTCGCGCCACGCCTATCATTGGATATTGGAGCAGGTGTTCCGCTAGCGGAACGTCTAGATGTAAGAGGTTTTAACACAGGTGTGAGTGTTGACAAGGACAAGGCTGGAGATCACTCTGTCATGCTGATTGAGTTTGAATAACAGATTGGAATCTTCAAAAGGAGGGTGTGCTTGGTATTATTGTTCTTCCTCTGTCAGCCATATTTACCTGCAAGGAAACATGTGCCGTCATCATTGCTTTGCACAAAAAGGGCTTCACAGGCAAGGATATTGCTGCCAGTAAGATTGCACCGAAATCAACCATTTATCGGATCATCAAGAACTTCAAGGAGAGCGGTTCAATTGTTGTGAAGAAGGCTTCAGGGCGCCCAAAAAGTCCAGCAAGCACCAGGACCATCTCCTAAAGTTGATTCAGCTGGGATCAGGACTCCACCAGTACAGAGCTTGCTCAGGAATGGCAGCAGGCAGGTGTGAGTGCATCTGCATGCACAGTGAGGCGAAGACTTTTGGAGGATGGCCTGTTGTCAAGAAGGGCAGCAAAGAAACCACTTCTCTCCAGGAAAAACATCAGGGACAGACTGATATTCGGCAAAAGGTACAGGGATTGGACTGCTGAGGACTGGGGCAAAGTCATTTTCTCTGATGAATCCCCTTTCCGATTGTTTGGGGCATCCGGAAAAAAGCTTGTCCGGAGAAGACCAGGTGAGCGCTATGTCATGCCAACAGTAAAGCATCCTGAGACCATTCATGTGTGGGGTTGCTTCTCAGCCAAGGGAGTGGGCTCACTCACAATTTTGCCTAAGAACACAGCCATGAATAACTTCTTATGGGCAGCTACCGTCCCACCTCGACAACATCTGGTGAAATTGCAGAGCCAAAATTCAAAATACAGAAATACTCATAATAAACATTCATAAAACATACAAGTGTTATACATCGGCTTAAAGATTATCTTCTTGTTAATCCAGCCGCTGTGTCAGATTTTAAAAAGGCTTTACGGCGAAAGCATACCATTCGATTATCTGAGGACAGCGCCCCGCTTACAAAAGCATACAAACATTTTCCAGCCAAGTAGATTAGTCACGAAAGTCAGAAATAGCGATAAAATGAATCACTTACCTTTGATGATCTCCATATGGTTGCACTCACAAGACTCCATGTTACACAATAAATGTTTGTTTTGTTCAATAAAGTCTCTCTTTATATCCAAAAAAAGCAGACGAATATATCCAAATAGTACCGGTAAAGTATGTCGAAACATGTCAAATGACGTTTTTTATTCATCCTCAGGTTGTCTATTGTCTCTATAATCGTTAATATTTCAACCGGACAGTAGCGTATTCAATACAAAGGGAAAAGAATGGTGGGTGTGCTCCCGGTCATGCACAAAAAAAGCTCTTGTTCATTCGACCGACCACTCAGAAAATGTTGTCATTCTTACTAATTTTTCAGAATAAAAGCCTGAAACAATGTCTGTTGACATCTAGTGGAAGCTTTAGGAACTGCAATCTAGGTCCCATCCATTTATATGGTGGATAGGCTTCAATGGAAAAACACTCAATTCAAAAGAATGCCACTTCCTGGATGGATTTTCCTCAGGTTGTCGCCTGCCAAATCAGTTCTGTTATACTCACAGACATTATTTTAACAGTTTGGAAACTTTAAAGTGTTTTCTATCCAATTCTACCATGCATATGCATATCCTAGCTTCTGGGCCTGAGTAACAGGCAGTTTACATTGGGCACCTCATTCATCCAATATTCAAAATACTACCCCCTACCCAAGAGAGGATAAAGAATGGTACCAACACATCCTCCGAGAGCAACTTCTCCCAACCATCCAGGAACAATTTGGTGACGAACAATGCCTTTTCCAGCATGATGGAGCACCTTGCCAGAAGGCAAAAGTGATAACTAAGTGGCTCGGGGAACAAAATATCGATATTTTGTGTCCATGTCCAGGAAACTCCCCAGACCTTAATCCAATTGAGAACTTGTGGTCAATCCTTAAGAGGCGGGTGGACAAACAAAAACCCACAAATTCTGACGAACTCCAAGCATTGATTATGCAAGAATGGGCTGCCATCAGTCAGGATGTGGCCCAGAAGTTAATTAACAATATGCCAGGGCGGATTGCAGAGGTCTTGAAAAAGAAGGGTCAACACTGCAAATATTGACTCTTTGCTTCAACTTCATGTAATTGTCAATAAAAGCCTTTGACACTTATGAAATGCTTATAATTTTACTTCAGTATTCCATAGTAACATCTGACAAAAATATCTAAAGACACTGAAGCAGCAAACTTTGTGAAAATTAATATTTGTGTCATTCTCAAAACTTTTGCCCACGACTGTATAGTCTCGCTGTTGTTATTTCACTGCTACTTTTAAATTACCTGTTGCTTTTATTTCTTATTCATATTTTTTTTTTAAACTGCATTGTTGGTTAGGGGCTCGTAAGTAAGCATTTCGCTGTTGTATTCGGCGCATGTGACTAATACAATTTGATTTGATTTGAGTAAATGTAGTGTTTCTCGCCAGTGTGAATACTCATGTGTATTATCAGAGCATTTCGTCAGAAACAGCGTTTCCCACAGCAGGGGCACTTAGAAGGTCTCTCTCCTGTGTGAACCATCTGGTGTCTCATCACGCTGGGCTAAGGTCTTCCCACACTCTGAGCAGCTGTATGGTTTTCTCCTGTGTAAGATCACTGGTGTGCCTTAATAACTTTTCATGTTCAAAACTGTGCACTCTCCTCAAACAATAGCATGGTATTCTTACACTGTAATAGCTACTGTAAATTGGACAGTGCAGTTAGATTACCAAGAATTTAAGCTTTCTGCCAATATCAGATATGTCTATATCCTGGGAAATTTTCTTGTTACTTACAACCTCATGCTAATCGCATTAACCTATGTTAGCTCAAATGGTATTTTGTCTGAGAACTACTTCCCACAGTCAGAGCAATTGTGAGGTAGCTCTCAACAGTTACCTGTAGACGTGTGTAAGAGCCATTTTTGTGTAGAAAATGTATTATTACTATGGAAAATATGTAGTTTTGACAGACCTACTCATTCAAGGGTTTTTCTTTATTTTCACTATTTTCTACATTGTAGAATAAGACATCAAAACTATGAAATAACACATGTGACCCAATTCAGGAAACTAGGCATATGTCGCAAGTCATGTCTTTACAGGAGAGCCGTTTGGACATAAAACAATTTTTGCGGGCAGAAATGCCTTCTCGAACATGTGAACTTTCATGTGCCTTAATAACAAACTTGTATGCCATCTGTAAATATGAATAAAATTGTTAAATTGCCAGCCTTGTTGGTTAGCCACAGAAAAAGCCAGCAACCTACCAACTAGCCATGACTGGCTCAGATAATGAGTGGGCTGGACAGAGATGAGCTCGGATTGGTCTGCCATATTGAAGGCTTCTGTTTATTTGAGCTTGTCAGTCTGTGTTGATAATCCTGTCGAATGCGGCTTTTTAAAAATGTATTGTGTAGTGGAGCTGCATACGAGTTTCTCTCCACCTTCTGGAGGATCAAGTTTTGAAATCAGTGGAATTAGAGTATGATAGCTAAAGAGATGGAGAAGACACCTGTCTCCGGATTACATCTTCAAACTAAGGGCAACTGTGGCATGGCTTTCCTGACAGGGAGACACATCCATGCACGATGATGTATACAGGTAAGATAGTCTAGCATTAGCTAGCTACATTTTCAGATATTACATGTTTCTAATTTTGACAGAAAGGGGTTTAGTTTCAAGCTACAGTGTACTGTTAGCTAGCTAGCTAATGTTAGCTGTATGGCTCCCTAGCTAATGTTATTAGTCATATCCCGGAGCTGTTTGCTTTTCTAGTTAGAGCCTAATGTTAGCTAGCTAACATTGAACCTAGTTGGTTAGCTCTGTGGCATTGTTGGCACTGTTCATTGTTGTTTAAGTAGCTAACTGGCTGGTTCGTAAGTTAGCTGGCTGGCTCGTTAGCTAATATTATGTGACGTGTGTACAACACCTGTTGAATATGGCCGGTGTCAGTAAACGTCTGCAAAAAAAAGCGTAATGAAATTGTTCCAGCAGTGCTGGTTAGGCTGTTTTCATGTTATGCATAAACAAATCCTCGGCCAGAGCGTCAAGTGTGCACTCCGAGAGCAAAACGAGATGGTTGGGGCTAAAGCTTAAGAGGGTGTGAATGATGCTGAATGGTGTAGACAAAGAAGAGCTCTTCACTAGTTACCAAAACATTCCAAGGTGATTTTCTCAAAAGTGAGTTTACAAGTTGATCAACTTTCAAAGCAGAATGACTTCCCATTATTCCTCAAATGCAGTGTATGATATACCATTTTGTAGCTCTGAGTCTCTACTTTTATCCAATGTAAAAAAAAAAACACAATTTCAAAATGTTCTACATAAGACCGAGTCCAGGTGGTGAGTCACATATGGAATCAACTTGGCACACCCTGATCTGTTTCACCTGTCCTTGTGCTTGCCTCCACCCCCTCCAGGTGTCACCCATCTTCCCCCATTATCCCCTGTGTATTTATACCTGTGTTTTCTGTCTGTCTGTGCCAGTTCATCTTGTTTGCCAAGTCAACCAGCGGTTTTCTCTTAGCTCCTGTTTTTCCCAGTCTCTGTTTTTCTTGTCCTCCTGGTTCCTACCCTTGCCTGTCCTGAGCCCACGTGCCTGACCATTCTGCCTGTCCCTGATCTCGAGCCTGCCTGACGCCCTGTACCATTTTGGACTCTGATCTGGTTATGAACTCTTGCCTGTCCCCGACCTGCCTTTTGCCTACCCCTTGGACTATAATAAATATCAGAGCTCAAACCATCTGCCTCCCGTGTCTGCATCTGGGTCTCGCCTTGTGTCGTTATACAACTACAGAATGCTGTGGTAGCCATGCTGGTCAAGTCTGCCTTGAATTCTAAATAAATCACAGCAAAGCACCCCCACACCATCACACCTACTCCTCCATGATTCACAGTGGGAACAGCACATGCGGGGATCTTCTGTTCATCTACTCTGCATCTCACAAAGACACGGCATTTGGAACCAAAACTCTCACATTTGGACTCATCAGACCAAAGGACAGATTTCCACTGGTAGTCCATTGCTCATGTTTCTTGGCCCAAGCAAGTCTCTTCTTATTATTGGTGTCCTTTAGTAGTGGTTTCTTTGCCGAAATTCGACCATGAAGGCCTGATTCACGCAGTCTCCTCTGAACAGTTGATGTTAAGATGTGTCTGTTACTTGAACTCTGTGAAGCATTTATTTGAGCTGCAATCTGAGGCTGGTAACTCTAATGAACTTATCCTCTGCAGCAGAGGTAACTTCTTGACATTTTACGGATTGACTCACCTTCATGCCATAAAGTAATGATGGACTGTCCTTTCTCTTTGCTTCTTTGAGCTGTTCTTGCCATAAATAAGGCTATCTTCTGTATACCACACCTACATTGTCACAACACAACTGATTGGTTCAAACGCATTAAGAAGGAAAGAAATTCCACAAATTAACATTTAACAAGGCACACCTTATAATTGAAATGCTTTTCAGGTGACTTCCTCATGAAGCTGGTCCCGTGTGGCTCAGTTGGTAGAGCATGGTGTTTGCAACGTCAGGGTTGTGGGTTCAATTCCCACGGGGGACCAGTACAGAGAAAGAAATGTATGCATTCACTACTGTAAGTCGCTCTGGATAAGAGCGTTTGCTAAATTACTAAAATGTAAAAATGAAGCTGGTTGAAAGAATGCCAAGAGTGTGCAAAGCTATCATCAAGGCAAAGGGTGGCTACTTTGAACAATATAAATGTATATATTTTTTTGGTTACTACATTACTCAGTATGTGTTATTTTCATACTTGTGATGTCTTCACTTTTGTTCTACAATGTAGCAAATAGTAAAAATAAAGAAAAACCCCGGAATGAGTAGGTGTCTCCAAACTTTTGCATGGTACTGTATATTGAAAGCCTTTACAGTTTGGTATTGTGACACCGGTGTGGTTTACCTTTAGAGTAGCATAAATGTGTATGTGTAGACACGCACGGAATCCAATTCTGACCAAAATCTGCAGAATTTCAAATTGAATGCATATGATTCTGAAACTAAAAATAAGCTGCCAGCTGACAGCAAAGTTAAATAAAATGTACTTGTTGAATTTAAGTTTTTCCTCTATTCATTTATGTATTTCAATCACCGAAATGCGTAGTCAGAGGTGTAGCTCACTCTCCCCACCGTAGCCCCTTCCCTTTGTCGGTGACAGCTGCATGGTGCAGACAGCTCTTTGAATGATTGACAGCTGTCTGAGGAGAGAAGTATCTAACAAAAAATGCGCAGATTTACAGCAGAGGAGCTGAGAAGTTAACACTTGGCAACCAGAATAACAGCCAGGGACAGGGCCAGGGAGTTTCCAGCTGAACTTTACATGGATGGAGGAGTACTTTTCTGCTAAGTCTGTCAGCATTCAATCGGCTGCGAACGTCTGGGAACACATACGTCATCAGAGTGCGCAGCTGAACACTGTATGTTTGTTATTTTTTACTAAAACATAACCCATCTTTGTTAAATATAAATTCCAGACTCGTTTTTGCATGGATTCCGTGAGGCGGTTAACTTTTAACGGCTAGGGCCGCTATTTCTTGTCCCGGAATCCCACTTAACTGACAGGTTGAAGCCTGCTTGACAGAGCCACTAACCTAGCTAAACTGCTAGCCATCAAGCTAACACAGTTAGTCCCAGATGAGTTATGCAATGGAGCCCACTTTGTCTGGAGAAGTAAATGAATGGTTCCAGTGCTGTAGGAGCTGTATCTACTACGCTTTGTTTCAGGACAAACTGGATCACTCAGAGTTCCAATGCTACAATTGTTTGCTTGCCGAGGATTATTGTCTTGAGGTGGCTTCCTTGATCACGCAGGTCGCCAACCAATCTAAGAAACTGGAGAAACCGCAGAGTTGAATGTTTACCTTTTCTACGCCGGTGGCTGGACGTTTGTTTGTCGTTTGTTTGCTGGACGTTTGCTTGTCGTTTGTCATTATCAGACTGGCCAGTGTTAACCGGAGTTTGTTTCGCCAGGGGAGCCATCTCCTAACTCTCCTCCCCCATCTGATAGCGGAGTTGAAGGAGCATAGCAAGAGGAGCATGGTTGCACATCACGAGCCGTGGATGTCACAGCGGCCTTCCGCAAAGGAGTCTACACTCCCAACGAGAGGCCCTGAGTGGATACAAACAACAAATAGTTTTTCCGCCCTGGAACCTGATCTTCCTGCACCTTTGATGCTGGGTGTACCTGTCTCTGGCCGCTGTGCCTACTCCTACTCCTTCCCCTATGATTTCCAAGTCAACGTCGGCAACCTTCCATCCCTGGATCGAGCGGGGCTTCTCCATCTGTCGGAGGCCTGCACCAGGGAGCTAAGGACTCAACTTATCCTGCCGCTCGCACATCCTTAAAGGGTTCTGCGAAGCGTGGGCGTGGGAGAGGGAGGATTTCCTCGTCCTTCTCTCCAGCTGTGATTTTAGTTAGCTCCATGATAAGAAATGTGACTGTTCCAGGTGCAAAAACAATGTCCTATCCCAGAGCTCAAGTAAATTACATTAATAAGCTGCTCCCGAATGTACTACATCAGGACATGGAAATTGATTCTATCATAGTCCATGTGGGTTTTAATGACATTATGAAGGGCAGCTCTGAACAGCTGGATTTTAAAGAGCCGATTGACTCTCTGCTAGACACTAACGAAAGACCCATCATATCTGGCCCTGTGCCCTCTCTGAATTGCAGCATTGAACACTTTAGCAGGATTATTTCTCTTCACAACTGGCTACATGGTTATTGCAGCTCAATGGGTGTAACTTTTGTTGACAATTCCGATACCTTTGGAAACAAAGCACGTTTTATAAGATGGATGGGATCCACCCAAATCATTTGGCTTCCTGGATTCTTTCACAGCATTATAAGGCTGCGTTGAGACAATGACTTATCAATGACCCAAGCCCAGCTCAGTTAATCCCTACCATTGTGTCGCTGAGTTGTCATAATGCTTTAGCAAATATACATCATACCAGGGGCATTGGTAGACACAATGTAAGTAACCTAATTTAGGTCATTGATTGCCTTTGCTGATCCTCCAGCTATTGTATGCAGCAATGATGTGCCTATGAACCAGATTTATGCTGTTAGCACTGAGGCGGTGTACCCTAGTTTGAAGTCCACTGTGTGCAGCTCACCCTGCACTAACATAAATAACATGAGCATGTCTACTTCTGCTAAGCTTCACAGTAAAGCAATGAAAACAAGAAAGCATCCCAGAAAAGTGCACAAAATAGCCCATGTTAACATATGTAGCTTAAGAAACAAGGTTCATGAAATTAATAACTTGCTAGTAACAGATTTCACTAATATCTCTGAAACTCACTTAGATAATATTTTTGATGATGCAGTGGTAGCAATACAAGGTTATAACATTTACAGAAAAGACAGTAATGCAATGGTGGAGGTGTTGCTGTTTATATTCAGAGCCATATTCCTGTAAAGCTTAGAGAGGATCTAATGTTAAATACTGTTGAAGTAATACAGCTACAGGTTCATCTGCCTCACCTAAAGCCCATTCTTGTGGGAAGCTGCTATAGACCACCAAGTGCTAACAGTCAGTATCTGGATAACATGTGTGAAATGTGATATCAACAGAGAGGTATGTTTTCTTGGTGATTTAAATATCGACTGACTTTCATCAAGCTGCCCACTCAAGAAAAAGCTTCAAACTGTAACCAGTGCCTGCAACCTGGTTCAGTTTATTAATCAACCCACCAGGGTAGTTACAAACGGCACAGGAATGAAATCCTCAACATGTATTGATCACATCTTTACCTAATGCTGCAGAAATTTGCTTGAAAACAGTATCCAGATCCATCGGATGTAGTGGTCACATTATAGTCCCCATATCTTGGAAAACCAAAGTTCCAAAGGCTGGGCCTAATATAGTGTATAAGAGGTCATACAATAAGTTTTGTATGGATTTCTATGTTGTTGATGTAAAGAATATTTTTTAGTCCGTGTTGTGTGATGAGGAGCAAACATATGATGCTCTTGACACATTTATGATATTGCTTATCCCACTTACTAGTTAATACACCCATTAAGAAAATGACTGTAAAAACTGTTAAATCCCAGTGGACTAATGAGGAATTTAACCTGTTGGGGGTAGGGGGCAGTATTGACACGGCCGGATAAAAAACGTACCCGATTTAATCTGGTTACTACTCCTGCCCAGTAACTAGAATATGCATATAATTATTGGCTTTGGATAGAAAACACCCTAAAGTTTCTAAAACTGTTTGAATGGTGTCTGTGAGTATAACAGAACTCATATGGCAGGCAAAAACCTGAGAAGATTCCTTACAGGAAGTGCCCTCTCTGACAAGATCTTGTTCTTCTTGTCTCTGTTTATTGAAGACTGAGGATCTTTGCTGTAACGTGACACTTTCTACGGCTCCCATAGGCTCTCAGAGCCCGGGAAAAAGCTGAATGATATCGAGGCAGCCCCAGGCTGAAACACATTTGCGCGTTTGGCAAGTGGCCGATCAGAGGACAATGGGCTTAGGCGCGTGCACGAGTCGACCCCGTGCTTTATTTTCTTTCGTCTTTTTACCTAAACGCAGATTCCCGGTCGGAATATTATCGCTTTTTTACGAGAAAAATGGCATAAAAATTGATTTTAAACAGCGGTTGACATGCTTCGAAGTACGGTAATGGAATATTTAGACATTTTTTGTCACGAAATGCGCCGTGCTCGTCACCCTTCTTTACCATTCGGATAGTGTCTTGAACGCACGAACAAAATGCCGCTGTTTGGATATAACAATGGATTATTTGGAACCAAACCAACATTTGTTATTGAAGTAGAAGTCCTGGGAGTGCATTCTGACGAAGAACAGCAAAGGTAATAACATTTTTCTTATAGTAAATCTGACTTTGGTGAGTGCTAAACTTGCTGGGTGTCTAAATAGCTAGCCCTGTGATGCCGGGCTATCTACTTAGAATATTGCAAAATGTGCTTTCACCGAAAAGCTATTTTAAAATCGGACATATCGAGTGCATAGAGGAGTTCTGTATCTATAATTCTTAAAATAATTGTTATACTTTTTGTGAACGTTTATCGCCAAATATTTTCAGTCCCCTGAGGGGGAATAGGTCTTGTCGTGCCCTCTTCACGACTGCCGTGGTGTGCTTGGACCATGTCAGTTTGTTGGTGATGTGGACACCAAGGAACTTGAAACTCTCAACCTGCTCCACTACAGCCCCGTTGATGAGAATGGGGGTGTGCTCGGAACCTCTTTTTCATGTAGTCCACAATCAGCTCCTTTGTCTTGATCACGTTGAGGGAGAGGTTGTTGTCCTGGCACCACACGACCAGGTCTCTGACCTCCTCCCTATATGCTGTCACATCGTTGTCGGTGATCTGCAAACTTAATGATGGTGTTGGAGTCGTGCCTGACTGTGCAGTCATGAGTGAACAAGGAGTACAGGAGGGGACTGAGCATGAACCCCTGAGGGGCCCCTGTGTTGAGGATCAGCATGGCAGATGTTTTGTTTCATACCCTTACCACCTGGGGGCGGCACGTCAGGATGTTCATGATCCAGTTGCAGAGGGAGGTGTTTAGTCCCAGGGTCCTTAGCTTATTGATGAGCTTTGAGGGCACTATGGTGTTGAACGCTGAGCTGTAGTCACTGAATAGAATTCTCACATAGGTGTTCCTTTTGTACAGGTGGGAAAGGGCAGTGTGGAGTGCATCAGAGATTGCATCATCTATGGATCTGTTGGGGCGGTATGCAAATTTGGAGTGGGTCTAGGGTTTCTGGGATAATGGTGTTGATGTGAGCCATGACCAGCCCTTCAAAGCACTTCATGGCTACAGACGTGAGTGCCACGGGTCTGTAGTCATTTAAGCAGGTTACCTTCATGTTCTTGGGCACAGGCACTATGGTGGTCTGCTTAACCTCTTAGGGCTAGGGGGCAGTATTTACACCGCCGGATAAAAAACGTACCCGATTTAATCTGGTTACTACTCCTACCCAGTAACTAGAATATGCATATACTTATTAGATATGGATAGAAAACACCCTAAAGTTTCTAAAACTGTTTGAATGGTGTCTGTGAGTATAACAGAACTCATATGGCAGGCAAAAACCTGAGAGATTCCTTTACAGGAAGTGGCCTGTCTGACCATTTATTGGCTTTCTTTGACATCTCTTTCCAAAACAAAGGATCTCTGCGGTGACGTGACACTTCCCCCGGCTCCCATAGGCTCTCAGAGCCTGGGAAAAAGCTGAAGGTCGTCATTCCAGCCCCAGGCTGAAACACATTATCGCCTTGTGGGCTTAGGCGTGTGCACTGGTCGCCCCCGTCTTTCTTTTTTTCCCTCTATTTACCGAAACGCAGATTCCCGGTCGGAATATTATCGCTTTTTTACGAGATAAATTGCATAAAAATTTATTTTAAACAGCGGTTGACATGCTTCGAAGTACGGTAATGGAATATTTAGAATTTTTTTGTCACGAAATACGCCATGCTCGTAACCCTGATTTACCATTTCGGATAGTGTCTTGAACGCACGAAAAAAACGCCGCTGTTTGGATATAACGATGGATTATTTGGGACCAAACCAACATTTGTTATTGAAGTAGAAGTCCTGGGAGTGCATTCTGACGAAGAACAGCAAAGGTAATAACATTTTTCTTATAGTAAATCTGACTTTGGTGAGTGCTAAACTTGCTGGGTGTCTAAATAGCTAGCCCTGTGATGCCGGGCTATCTACTTAGAATATTGCAAAATGTGCTTTCACCGAAAAGCTATTTTAAAATCGGACATATCGAGTGCATAGAGGAGTTCTGTATCTATAATTCTTAAAATAATTGTTATACTTTTTGTGAACGTTTATCGTGAGTAATTTAGTAAATGTTTTGTAAATTCACCGGAAGTTTGCGGGGGGTATGCTAGTTCTGAACGTCACATGCTAATGTAAAAAGCTGGTTTTTGATATAAATATGAACTTGATTGAACAAAACATGCATGTATTGTATAACATAATGTCCTAGGTGTGCCATCTGATGAAGATCATCAAAGGTTAGTGCTGCATTTAGCTGTCTTCTGGGTTTTTGTGACATTATATGCTAGCTTGAAAAATGGGTGTCTGATTATTTCTGGCTGGGTACTCTGCTGACATAATCTAATGTTTTGCTTTCGTTGTAAAGCCTTTTTGAAATCGGACAGTGTGGTTAGATTAACGAGAGTCTTGTCTTTAAAATGGTGTAAAATAGTCATATGTTTGAGAAATTGAAGTAATAGCATTTCTAAGGTATTTGAATAACGCGCCACAGGATTCCACTGGCTGTTATGTAGGTGGGACGATTTTGTCCCGCCGACCCTAGAGAGGTTAATAATTGTCCGGTTGAGAGGGATGAGGCAAAAGGAATGGCAAATAAGTCTGGCTGCACAACGGATTGGCAAAAGTACTGCATATTGAGAAATCATGTGACTAAACTGAATAAAAATAAGAAACTACACTACGAAACAAAGATAAATGACAAAGGATGATAGAAAAATGCTTTGGAGCACCTTAAATGAAATTTTGGGAAAAAAGCAAACTCAGCTCCATCATTCACTGAATCAGATGGCTCATTCATCACAAAATCGACTGATATTGCCAACTACTTTTAAAAAAATGTATTGGCAAGATTAGCAAATGTAGGCATGACATGCCAACAACAAACACTTACACTACACATCCAAGTATATCTGACGAAATTATGAAAGACAATCATTTTAATTTTGAATTGTGTAAAGTGAGTGTGGAACAGGTGAAAAAATGATTGTCGTCTGTCAACAATGACAAGCCACCGGGGTCTGACAACTTATAGCGGATGATATTGCCACTTCTGTTTGCCATATCTTCAATTTGACCCTTGTGTGGTGTTTGGGTCTGTGGGACCAATTTTCAATGTTTACTAAAAGAAAAATTATACAAATCATTATTTTCCTTGGCTCATTTTCTGTGAAGAACATGTAAAAGAACACATTTTCATTGAGTGCACCCCCCACACATTTATATTACATGTGGTGTTCGGGTCCACTGGACCCGAGGGTAATAAAAGTGTGGAAAGTATGTGTGTAAGTGAAAACCACAGGTGCAGCAGCAGTTGCTCCCGTCTGTAGAGTGAACACAAGAGTTCCTAAATCCTCCAACAATGTCTTCAGCCGCGCCTCATGGCGACCAATCACTGTTCCATGGTGAGTGAGCCGACCGTAAATGGTGGAGCTCGGAGTGTCCCTCGGACGATGGAGAAATCTCTGCTGGGTGACATTAGTGCTAGTACAAACTCGGACCCAGGCGCAGAGAAACACAGCAGGCAGAGGTAAGGGTAAATCCAGAATATTTACTTAAGGTCTCCATAGCAAAACAACAACGCAAGGGCACACGAGAACACTGACCAAAACATGAGACCTGAGCAACTGGCCCAGTCCACAGAGGAACCTAAATAGTCATCCAGCAGGTGATCCCAATAAGCCCAATCAGGGTCACCTGGATACTAGAAGTAACCCAAGGGTGCTCTCCAGTGGCAACCTCAGGTAGTACACTCAAGGGAGAAAACCTGACCTGTGACACAATGATGGGATAACTGAATTGCTATTGCCCAAATGAAGACGACACAAATGTAATTAACAACCTTATACCAAATCTGACTTAAAAAACTAACTTTTTATTGTAAACTTTTCTTTAATTAACCTCTATGGGCTAGGTGGGACGCTTGCGTCCCACCTACTCAACAGCCAGTGTAATCCCGTGGCGCGATATTCAAATACCTCAAAAATGCAAAAACTTCAATTTTTCAAACATATGACTATTTTACACCATTTTAAAGACAAGACTCTCGTTAATCTAACCACACTGTCTGATTTCAAAAAGGCTTTACAACGAAAGCAAAACATTAGATTATGTCAGCAGAAGAAAAAAAATTCTAAATATTCCATTACCGTACTTCGAAGCATGTCAACCGCTGTTTAAAATCAATTTTTATGCCATTTTTCTCGTAAAAAAGCGATAATATTCCGACCGGGAAATCGTTTTTTATTACAAAGAGAGTGAAAGTAAAAGCATGCTATCCACTCATGCACGAGCCTCAGTCTAATGGCCCTCTGATAGAGCACTTGCCAAACGCGCTAATGTGTTTCAGCCTGGGGATGGAATTACATCGTTCAGCTTTTTCCCGCCTTCTGAGAGCCCATGGGAGCCGTAGGAAGTGTCACGTCATGCCAGAGATCCCCTGTATTTGTTAGAGATGATCAAGAAATGGTCAGACAGGCCACTTCCTGTAAGGAATCTTCTCAGGTTTTGGCCTGCCAAATGAGTTCTGTTATACTCACAGACACCATTCAAACAGTTTTAGAAACTTTAGGGTGTTTTCTATCCAAAGCCAATAATTATATGCATATTCTAGTTACTGGGCAGGAGTAGTAACCAGATTAAATCGGGTACGTTTTTTATCCGGCCGTGCAAATACTTTCCCCTAGCCATAACAGGTTAACGTTGTACCTTAATGTAAATTCCTAGAATATCTACATGTACATACTACCTCAATCAGCCTGACTAACCAGTGTCTGTATGTTGCCTCGCTACTTTTATAGCCTCGCTACTGTATCTAGCCTCGCTACTGTTATTTTTCACTGTCTTTTTAACTGTTGTTTTTATTTCTTTACTTACCTATTGTTCACCTAATACCTTTTTTGCACTATTGGTTAGAGCCTGAAAGTAAGCATTTCACTGTAAGGTCTACATCTGTTGTATTCGGCGCACGTGACAAATAAACGTTGATTTGATTTGATCATAGCCCATTGTCCTTCACTTTAAAGCTCAAACCTCCTATGCCAATAACATTGACATGGCGATTCAACACCATGTTACTTGGAGATAAGGAGTTTACCTCATATCTCAATACACATATATACATTGTTTTGGGGAATAAATGTAGATAATGAGGTATGCCCAACTGTTGTCTGGGAAGCTCTTAAAGCATATATGAGAGGTTGTATCCTGTTTTACTCTTCACATGAGAAAAAGAAGATACTAGAACAGAAAATCCATGATTTTAGAAATAAAGCACAGTTTAGACAGTGGAAAACTTTGAAGCTTGAATATAACACAATAAAAACCTGTTCTGCAGAGATTGTAGTCCTGAAATCCAAACAACAATAGATTGAGCAGGGTGAAAGGGAGGGGGAAATGTTTGCTTGGCAAATCAAGAAGGAGGAGGAGGAATGTACCATCCATGGCATTAAAATCCCAGAAGGTAGCATAACAATGGATTCTTCTGAAATTAACTCAGTCTTTAAAACATTTTATCACAATCTGTATCAATCCCAAAAACAAAATGTATGAATATTGATAGAAACATTTCCCTACGTGAGCTTATGCTCACAGCAGCTCTAGAGAAAAGTGACGACCTCTTTCACAATGCTAGAATCACCCTGTTTTAAAAGAAAGATACGGATCCATTGTTATGCGGATCCTTCCACCCAGTATCACTTTTGAATGTGGATTACAAAATCATTGCTAAGGTATTGGCCTTTCACATAGAAATAGTAATACATAAGTTGATTTACTTAGATAAAACAGGGTTCATACAGAATATGATGTCTTCAGATAATCTCCGAGAATTTTTTTAATATAATCCATCATACCAGGAACTTGAACCTTCCAAAAGTGGCATTATCATTAGATGCTGAAAAATCTTTTGATCAGGTGGAATAGGCATATTTGGTGGCTGTCTTAAAAAAAGTTTGGTCTTGGTGTGGTATTTATTTCCTGGATTGAGCTATTGTATAAAACCCCTAAAGCAGCTATAAGAACAAATAGACAAATCTCTGATCCATTTAAGTTATCCTGAGGGACAAGACAGGGATGCCCTCTGTCCAGTTATTTATTTGCTTTAGCCACAGAACCCCTAGCATCATAAATTAGAACTCATGGCTCAATCCAGGGAATAGAGCTTGATGGAGAACAACATGTGATATTGTTGTATGCATGATGACATTTTACTGTATTTACATTTGTTGGACAAATGGTGCTGTATTTGGATTCAAATAGGATTGTGAGAAAACTTAAATAATGCCCATTTCTATTATTAAGTAGATTTCAGTGGAAATATGGAATGAAAATGATGCACTTTCAGATCAAAAAGAAAAGAGAACACACACACACACACACACACACACACACACACACACACACACACACACACACACACACACACACACACAAACACAAACACAAACACAGAAATGGAATCATGGCCTCAGAGGGAAATGTCTGTTGGTTGTCTCTGCTGGGAGACTGGAGCTGACTAAACAAACAATACGCATTAAACACACATACTAAGACACATACCATACACACTGTAATCCATAATATCTGTTATCATCATCAGGATCAGCAGCATCATTAGGCCACCAGGGTCAGGCAGACTGGCCATGGCCTAATTTGGATTATGGGCCAGTCACAGAGTCAATGGAGCACACACATAGCCATTGTACACACACACATGCACACAGAAATGAATACACACACCCAAACCGGAATATACAGAAAGGAACACACACAAGATCAACGTCTGCTCCAGTGACCCAGTCACAGGGATGAGGAAGGCATTATTGTGCCTGGTCTCCTGAATGAGCCCTGATACAGTCTGTCAGAGCCAACAGGCTTATCAGGCCTTGGAGAAGCAGACGATTACTGGGATATACAACAAATTGAGGTGAGGTAAGTGAAACAACAACATATTAAGCTCATTGCAAGTAAACCCTTCAAAAATAGCTGGCCTAGCTGGCCTATACCTGTTACTTTCTTTTCAGAATCTTGGTGATTTGTCTGTAAGGCCTATTAGGCTATTGTCTTCATTGCTGTATGATTGTAGGCTACTGCGACCAGTCTAAAAAAAACTATAGTCAAGTTTCTTCACAAACATGTGACATTTTTTGCAGAAGCGAAACTCTTTAGTAAGTGGGAAGCGAAACCCATAGCCACATGTTGATTGGGGCCGCTCAAACTCAGGATCTTACTTCACTTAAACGCCTCACACTGCCAAAGCGTCTGACTCGAGAAGATGGAGATGATTCCCGTGCTGTTCAACGCTCTCGCACTGCTGTTGGTGTTGGGACGAACTGGGGCAAGAACATCATCGCCCAGTACAACCCCTTCAGGTACCGTTTTTCAAATACACAAATACTCACACAGGTACTACTGTAGTGATCCTCTATATGAGGCACGTTACAATTCCTACCAAGTGGGTCAATGCTATTGGCACGATGTGTAGGCTGTTTGCCTTTCACGCCAGCGACCTGGGTTCGCTTCGCTGCCCCACCGTTTGCTACACTGCATTTGATCTGGGTTCTTTGAAGTGTACAGCAACAAATCACTTTTTACAGATAATATTTGATTGAATGATTGGTTGATTGCTGATGGAGGGATTCATTAGTGATTGATTCTCTGCCCCCAGGCCCAGGCCCGTCCACCTCAGACCTGCGTGGTCAGATGTTTACAGTGTCATATTCGTATAGCACAGGATTCACCATGTACACAGACGCAATCTTTCCCTCTCCTTCCCCCACCATCTACCCTTCTCCTTCCACCTCTCCTTCCTCCTCCTCTTCCTCCTCCTCTGCCTACTCTTCTCCCTACCCCTCTCCTTCCTCCTCCTCTCCCTACTCCTCTTCCTCCCCCACCACCTACCCTTCTCCTTCTTCTTCCACTTCTTTTCCCTTCTCCTCTGCCTATTCCTCTCCCTACCCCTCTCCTCCTTCCACCTCTCCTTCCTCCTCCTCTGCCTTTTCCTCTACCTACCCCTCTTCTTCCACTTCTCCTTACTCCTCCTCTTCCTCCCCCACTACCTCCCCCTCTCCTTCTTCCACCTCTCCTTCTCCCTCCTCCTCTCCCTCGCCCTCCCCCACCACCTACCCCTCTCTTTCTCCTTCCACCTCTCCTTCTCCCTCCTCTCCCTACTCTTCTCCTTCCACCTCTCCTTCTCCTTCCACCTCTCCTTCTCCCTTCTCTCCCTCCTCTTCTCCTTCCACCTCTCCTTCTCCTTCCACCTCTCCTTCTCCCTCCTCTCCCTACTTTTCTCCCTCCTCCTCCCCCTCCCCCTACCCCTCTCATTCTCCTTCCACCTCTCCTTCTCCATCCTCTCCCTACACCACCCCCTCTCCCTCTCTCTCTGCTCTGACTGTGTGTCTGCGTTACATGGCCGAGGAGGGAAAAGACTTGACTCTCTTCAGCCTCACTCAGGGAAACTACTGGAACCTGTTACTGGAAAGGAACAGTGGGATGGACCGCCTCTCCATCCATTCCTCCTCTCAGTCCTTCCGCTCCTATAGGCTGCTGTGGTCCATCACAGAGCCACGCCCCTGGACCAGCCTGTGCGTTACATGGGAGAAAAAGACAGGCGTGGCCCAGGTGTGGAGGGGCGGGACTGTCAGTATCAGGAAGAGGGTGTTTGGCCAGGTAAGAGGAAATACATTGGGGAAGATGAGGGAGAGGGGAGGGGGGAGGGGGAGACATGTTGAGAGGGTGGCAGAATAGGTGAGAGAGAGGGTTATATACAGTGAGCTCCAAAAGCATTGGGACAGTGACACGTTTTTGTTGTTTTGGCTCTGTACTCCAGCACTTTGGATTTGATATGATACAAAACGGCAAATGCATCACAAGCTTGATGTAGTCAGTGGGTGCTATGAATATGGGACCAAATACTGACATTTTTAGTACTTTAATACACATATGCTTAAGTAAATTTGTCCCAATACTTTTGGTCCCCTAAAATGGGGGGACTATGTACAAAAAGTTCTGTAATTTCTAAACTTTTCACCCGATATGGATGAAAACACCTTCAACTTAATGCTGACAGCCTACACTCTCATGGTCATGTATCATTTCAAATCCAAAGTGCTGGTGTACAGAGCCAAAACAACAAAAAAATGGTCACTGTCCCAATAGTTTTAGAGCTCACTGTAAGTGCACCACCGCTGACCCCGAGCCTCTCAACATCTGTCTTGAGGTAGTTTCGATATCTCTCAAAAAAGATACTGAACTGTCTAATGAAGTAATTCAGGATAATGTATATGAGTGTGTGCCTTTATTATATAGAGTGCCTTCTGAAAGTATTCAAACCCATTTACTTTTCCACATTTTGTTGTGTTACAGCCTGAACTTAAAATGTATTAAATTTAGATTTTTTTAGGTGACTGGCCTACATACAATACCCCATAATGTCAAAGTGAAGTTATGTTTTTTTTTTCCTTTTTACAAATGATTAAAAATGAAAATCTGAAATGTCTTGTGTCAATGGGTATTCAACCGCTTAGTTAAGGCAAGCCTAAATACTGTAAGTTCAGGAGTAAAAATGTGCTTAACAAGCCACAAAAATACGTAGCATGGACTCACTCTGTGTTTAAGAATAGTGTTGGAATCGGAATGGAGGTAAGCGCAGGCAAAATCCTAGAGGAAAACCTGGTACAGTCTGCTTTCCATCAGACACTGGGAGATGAATTCACATTTCAGCAGGACAATAACCTAAAACATCTACACTGGAGTTACTTACCAAGAAGACAGTGTATTTTCCTGAGTGGCCGAATTACAGTTTTTACTTAAATCTACTTCAAAATCTATGGCAAGACCTGAAAATGGTTGTCTAGCAATGATCAACCAATCAACCAATTTGACAGAGATTGAAGAATTTTGAAAAGTATAATTGGCAAATGTTGCACATTCCAGGTGTGGAAAGCGCTTAGAGACTTACCAAAGAGACTCGCAGCTGTAATCACTGCCAAAGGTGCTTGTACAAAGTATTAATTCAGGGTGTGAATATTTATGCAAATTAGATATTTCTGTATTTATTTTTCTATAAATTTGGAAACATTTGTAATAACTTGTTTTCTTTTCACTTTGTCATTAGGGGGTATTGTGTGCAGATGGGTGAGACAAATATATATTTAATAAATGTTTTATTCAGGCTGTAACACAACAAAATGTGGAAAAAGTCAAGGGGTATAAAGGCACTGTATTATCATGTTTTCTAATTAAATGCTGTGTGTTTATCTGTGTGTGTATGCATGTGTAGGTGACCAATGAGCCTCCTGTCTTGAAAGTGTATAAGTTTGAGGGGCAAGTAACTGATGTGGAAGTGTGGGACAGAGTCCTCTCCCCAAGCTGGATAATATCCTACATGTCTAGGCACTCCTACTGGTCCTACACCCCTGGTAATGTGCTGACCTGGTCCAAGGCCATCTACTCCACCAATGGTGAGGTTCTCCTGGAGACAAACACCTACAACTCTGACCATCAGCCTATCAGAGGCCAGCGCCAGCCCCCAAGACCAATGACAAGGAAGAAAATGAGGAAATTTGAATGGAAGAGAGAGAGGGCAGAGCAGATAGCGAGAACACGGCCATAGGGGAGAGTAGTGATTGCCACTAACCCTTACTTTAGATTAGAAGATGTACAGTATGTCCCATCTTCATGTATGACCCAGCGATGCTCCTTACTTGTGAATCACTCTGGATGAATGTCTGCTCAAATTCTGATTCTGTGATTTACCATGTCTGCCCTGATGGTCCCCAGGGTCAAATGAAGTCCTACTCTGGCTGATGATCAGGTCGTTTGCCCCTTGCGTCTTCCATGTCTGTCAGCTAAGTATCTCCACTAGCCAAGTGTGGATGTGAGCTCACCTAGCTAGCTATGATAGTGCTACCCATTAGAGCTGTGGCACCACCTCCTCCCTGACGGAGAACACATCACACTTTAGGCTCAGCACATAACCTGCCGGGGAAATCCAACCAGACAGGGAAATGAAAACCAATGAATACAGCAGTTCTCAGGCAGGCTAGAAGCACAATATTGTTACTGTTGCATCACATTGGATGACCACAAGTAACTTAAGTTACATACTGCAGCTTTAAATGATTGTTAAAGGATTTTGTTTATTGTTAAATCCTTTGAATGATTTAGATGATTTAAAAGATTGTTAAAATGAAGCATGTGGCAAATTAAAAGTCATTGGTGAGAAACATTTGTGTGTTATATTTATTGGAATAGGCTTAACCTTGGTCTATGAAACTTGCCTTTTGATAAGGTTAATACTAAAACTACTCCTTAGATTTTGTGCACCAGCAGTTGTTTACAAATATGCATAGGCCACCGCCCTTTGACTTACCAGAGGCCACTGTTCTATCCTGCCGAAAAAGTTTGAAACCCATATTACAGTTTTTAATGTCCCGTTGGTAGGATATATGTGCCCGTTGTTCGTCTATTTTATTATCAATTGATTGTACGTTGGCTAATAGGACAATGGTAAAGGTAGATTACCCTCTCGGCGACTAATCCTTACAAGGCACCCGGACCGTCATCCATGATACCTCCGTCTTTTCCTCCTGCGAATGATGGGGATGAGGGCCGTGTCGGGTATCTGGAGTAAATCCTTCCCATCCGACTCGTTGAAGAAGAATTCCTCCAGTACGGGGTGAGTAATCGTTGTACGTGGAGAGTAATCGCTGCCCTGATTTCAAGAAGCTCTTTTCGGTCATTAGGCACGGTGGCAGAAACATTAGGTACAAAATAAGATACAAATAACGCGAAAAAACATACACAATAGCACAATTGGTTACAGGATCGTAAAACGGCAGCCATTTCCTTTGGCGCCATTATTTCAGTATTTCCTGAAGTAATTCAGCATAATTTAGACAATGAGTGTGTGCGTTTGTCATATATTATTCTAATGATTGTATTTGTGTGTGTGTGTAGGTGATCAGTGCACCTCTTGTCTTGCACATATATCAGTTTGAGGGCCAGGTAACTGGAAGTGAGGGACAGAGTCCTCTCCTCGAGCTTGATACTGGACTGCATGTCTGGGTGGTATTACAACCGAAGCTTCTACCACTACACCCCTGGTAACTTGCTGACCTGGTCCAAGGCCATCTACTCCACCACTGGAGACGTCCTCCTGGAGGGAAACGCATACAACTCTGACCATGAGCCTATCAGAGGCCAGCACCAACCCCCAGGATCAATGAGAGGGAAGAGAAAGAGGAAGTTTTTGATGGGAGAGCGCAGAGAGATTTCCACTAAATCTTAATTTAGATTAGAAGATGCCTATAGAAAGTCTACACTCCCTTTAACTTTTCATATTTAGTTGTGTCAAGTGCATGCATTTAAATTAGGATTTTTCCACTTATCTACACACCACACTCTACACTTTTAAGATTATTTTTTTATTGTGAAAAAAAAGTATATATTGAAAATACTAAAAACTGAAATATCATAATTGGATAAGTCTTCACCCCCCTGAGTTAATACTTGGTGGAAGCACCTTTGGCAGTAATTACAGCAATGAGTCTGTTGGGATAGGCTTCTACCAACTTTGCCAATCTACATTTGGCAATATTTGACCATTCTTCTTCACAAAACTGTTTAAGCTCTGTCAAGTTCCTTAGGGACCATTGATGGACAGCAATCTTCAAGTCATGCCACACATTTTCAATTGGATTTAGGTTGAGGCTCTGACTGGGCCACTCAAGGACATTTACCTTTTTATTCCTTAGCCACTCCACTGTAGCTTTGGCTGTGCTTCGGGTTGATGTCATGCTGAAAGGTGAACTTCCGTCCCATTTTCAGCTTTTCTGTACATTGCTCCATTCAATCTCGATAAGTGCAGATGAGAAACATTCCCATAACATGATGCTGCCACCACCATGCTTCACATTAGGGATGGTGTTCTTTGGGTGATGTGCCATGTTGGGTTTGTGCCCAATGTAACGCTTTACATTTAGGCCAAAAAGCTCCACTTTGGTTTCGTCAGACCACAAAACTTTTTTTCACATGGTTACAGAATCTCCCTAGTATTTTTGTTGCATACATCAAACGGGATTCAAGGTGGCTTTTCTTGAGTGATGGCTTCCTTCTTGCCACCCTTCCATACATGCCAGATTTGTGGAGTGCTATTGTTGTCACATGCACACTTTGACCAGTCTTGGCCATTAAAGCCTGTAGCTCTTTCAAAGTTGCCATTGGACTCTTGGTAGCCTCTCTGATCAGTCTCCTACTTGCTCTGTCATCCAGTTTGGAGGGACCAGCCTGATCTAGACATGGTCTTGGTGGTGCCATACACCTTCAACCTCTTAATAATTGTCTTGACTGTGCTCCAAGGGATGATCAAGGCCTTTGAAATATTTGTATATCCATCCGGTGATTTGTGCCTTTCCACAACTTTGTCCTGGAGTTCTTTTTAAAGTGTTGGTGCTCATGGTTAAATGTCTGCTTTGCAATTCACTACCCAGCAGAGCGAACCAACAGGAACTGCTGAATTTATCCTGAAATCATGTGAATCACTACAATTTAACACAGATGGAGGCCAATTAACTTGGTGTGTGATTTTGAAGGTGATTGGGTACACCTGAGCTAATTTAGGATTGCTATTACAAGGGGTGTGGACACTTATCCAACCAAGCTATTTCCGTTTTTTCCGTATTGTATGTCATACTGATATGCAGCTAGTATTAACGCCCACCTCTGGAGTCTGGCTGCTGCTAGAGCTGGAACTCTTGTTTTTGGTCCTAGTATTTTCACAAGCCGCTGGTGGTCTGTCAGCAATGAAAACTTACAACCATAAGGGTCCCGTGTGGCTCAGTTGGTAGAGCATGGTGTTTGCAACGCCAGGGTTGTGGGTTCGATTCCCACGGGGGACCATTACGGGAATAAATGAATGAAATGTATGCACTCACTACTGTGTAAGTCGCTCTGGATAAGAGCATCTGCTAAATGACTTAAATGTAAAAATATGTAGTCATGGCATTTCATTACCCCAAATATGATCCCTAAGGCCTCCTTCCCTATTTGGGCATACTTGTATGTGGGTTGAGTTATTTGAATTAACTAATGAGGTTTCCATTCTTGCATTGAAGTGATTGGATTACGAGATGCAAGGGTGGTAAAAGTTCAATTATGTATTAGAGAGTTGGGCTGAAGACACTGTAGAGAGTAGTCAACTGTAATGTGTTACGGAGAACATTAAATCAATCTGTTCCGTTTATTATAAGTGTACTTCGGAGTCTTCAGTAAAAGAACCAAAACATTTTAACAGTTAACGCAATAATTTTTGTGAACAATTCAAAAATCTGCATTCTGATTGGCACACACACACACACATTCATACATAACACACACACACACGCAGGATTACACAATTGTCTTGTCTGAACACCGCTTATGGTACAGGGGAGTCAAGGGCTCACTCCTCCACAACCTCCTCTGCAACCCTCTCTGCAACCTGTATAATAAAGAGTTCTCAATGAGTTAAATACTACTATCCGAGGGGATCTTGGAGGGTTTGGGTTTCACAAAATTGTGATCATGAAAAAGGAAACTATGACATATATTTTATATCACTATCATGCACACGCACCCTCACACATAAGGATGGCTCTGTTGCGGAAAGACTGATACATGTTTGATAGTGTCTTGATGCTGTATTGTTTGTCCTTCATGTTCTAATACTTTAATGTTACCCCTTCCTTGTGTTTTTTGTAATAAATAATAAAAAATAATAAATAAAAAAAATGTTTTTAAATCCCATTACCATTAACACAACCGAATAACAACAATTATGATAACTTTTGTCTATTCCAATACTAGTTTGATAGCTAACGTTAACACTTGCTTAATTTGTAGCCAAATGGCTAGCTATCTAACGTTAACTAGCTAGCTACCATTAGCTACAACATTAGCTAACTAGCTGGTCAGCTAGGACTATCCAAACTAACATTAACGTTAGCTAGACAACTGACGCCATTTATGTAGCTAGCAGTATGTAGCTAACCTTACTTGTGCTTTCTAACATTAGTATAGTAGTTAGTTAGCTACAGTCAGTGACAATAGTCAATAGTAATAAGATAATTAATTACATTCGTCCTTCTTGCATTGGTTAGGTAACGTTAGTGGCAGCTCACGCTTGCTGTTAGCTAGCTGGGATAACCTAGCTAGCTAGCTAAAACAAACATTTTTTTTACAAATACATAATACACACCCTAATAATAAACTCAGCTAAAAAATAAACAACCCTTTTTCAGGACCTTTTCAGGACCAAATAACTTCACAGATATTCATTGTAAAGGGTTTAATCACTGTTTCCCATGCTTAAACAATTAATGAACATGCACCTGTAGAACGGTTGTTAAGACACTAACAGCTTACAGATGGTAGTCAATTAAGGTCACACTTATGAAAATTTAGGACACTAAAGAGGCCTGTCTACTGACTCTGAAAAACAACAAAAGAAAGATGCCCAGGTTCCCTGCTCATCTGTATGAACGTGCCTTAGGCATGCTGCAAGGAGGCATGAGGACTACAGATGTGGCCAGGGCAATACATTGCAATGTCCATACTGTGAGACGCCTAAGACAGCGCTACAGGGAGACAGGACGGACAACTGATCGTCCTCGCAGTGGCAGACCACATGTAAAATCACCTGCACAGGATCAGTACATCCGAACATCACACCTGCGGGACAGGTACAGGATGGCAACAACAACTGCCCGAGTTACACCAGGAATGCACAATCCCTCCATCAGTGCTCAGACTGTCCACAATAGGCTGAAAGAGGCTGGACTGAGGGCTTGTAGGCCTGTTGTAAGGCAGGTCCTCACCAGACATCACCGGCAACAACATCACCTATGGGCACAAACCCACCGTCGCTGGACCAGACAGGACTGGCAAAAAGTGCTCTTCACTGACGAGTCGCTGTTTTGTCTCACCAGGGGTGATGGTCGGATTCGTGTTTATCGTCAAAGGAATGAGCGTTACACCAAGGCCTGTACTCTGGAGTGGGATCGATTTGGAGGTGGAGAATCCGTCATGGTCTGGGGCGGTGTGTCACAGCATCATCGGACTGAGCTTGTTGTCATTGCAGGCAATCTCAACGCTGTGCGTTATAGGGAAGACATCCTCCTCCCTCATGTGGTACCCTTCCTGTAGGCTCATCCTGACATGATCCTCCAGCATGACAATTCCACCAGCAATACTGCTCGTTCTGTGCGTGATTTCCTGCAAGACAGGAATGTCAGTGTTCTGCCATGACTAGTGAAGAGCCCGGATCTCAATCCCATTGAGCACGTCAGGGACCTGTTGGATCGGAGGGTGAGGGCTAGGGCCATTCCCCCCAGAAATGTCCGGGAACTTGCAGGTGCCTTGGTGGAAGAGTGGGGTAACATCTCACAGCAAGAACTGACAAATCTGGTGCAGTCCATGAGGATGAGATGCACTGCAGTACTTAATGCAGCTGGTGGCCACACCAGATACTGACTGTTACTTTTGATTTTGACCCCCCTTTGTTCAGGGACACATTATTCCATTTCTGTTAGTCACATGTCTGTGGAACTTGTTCAGTTCATGTCTCAGTTGTTGAATCTTGTTATGTTCATATAAATATTTGCACATGTTAAGTTTGCTGAAAATAAATGCAGTTGACAGTGAGAGGACGCTTATTTTTTTGCTGAGTTTAAGTTTTAGAGAGATTCTTTTGACAAATTTGGGGAAACGTTCAACAAAACTTTCAACGAGCTAGTAAACCGACAGTCGAATAGTTCTGGGCCTTGACAGTGTTTGCGTGCTTTCTTTGATACAGGTAGTTTTGCGCGCTTGATCGTAGTCCAGTCTCCCCATTTATTGATGGACATTTCTCCCTCTAACAAGCAAAGGGATAGGGAACCCAATCATCTCTGATAAAAACAATTTCCAGACTGTCTTTATTTTAAACAATTGGATATGTCTCATCATGATGTGATTGAGATTTGTATGTTAATTAAAAAAGTGTAGATGTGTGAGTGAAATGTGCAACTGGTGGGATTTGAACACTGTCCTCCCACTAATCCAAAGATTAGAAGTGGAATTGCATTTTTATGAGATGCCATGTGGATGGATGATCCAAAACATTGCACAATTATAGGCATAAGCTTCAGGGTGTTTTCCACAATATTGAATAACTTTGTTACAAATCCATGAAGGGAATGAACAAATGCACACTTCAGGAGAAAGGACAGATGAATGAGACAAAGGCAGAGGCATTTTGGAGTCGACCCGGACTCATGACTATCAAATGTCATTAAGTTTTTTTTAAGTCCCAGGGTTAGAATGCTGTAGCTGATGTACTTTGTGATCTTGTATATGCTGCCACTAATTATTTCTCTCTCTCTCGTAACTATTACCTAAGGGACAGAGATGTGCTCGGGCCAACCCTGTTGTCTGATTCACCAATGCCCTCCCTTCCTGTGACCTGACTTTAACTGTATCCGCACAGCATCTCCTGACCTGTCGGCACCATCGAGAGCATCTTGACTGGCTGCATCACCGCTTGGTATGGCAACTGCTCACATCTGACCACAAGGCGCTACAGAGGGTAGTGAGTACGGCCCAGTGCATCACTTGGGCTGAGCTCCCTGTCATCCAAGACCTCTATACCAGGCGGTGTCAGAGGAGGCCCTAAAAATTGTTAAAGGCTCCAGCCACCCAAGTCACAGTCTGTTCTCTCTGCTACAACAAGCAGTACCCCAAAGCCATAAGACTGCTGAACAATTAATAAAACGGCTACCCAGACTTTCTGCTTTTCACCCTTACCTAAATGTGCATAATACTTTAAATCACCTAGCCGAACCTACATGTACATATTACCTCAATCGATCAACCCAATTACCTCATACCCAGTACCGGTACTCCTTGTATATAGCTTCGTTATTGTTATGTTAACTATTTTATTTTTGTAATCTATTGTTAACTTTCTTACTTTTTAAAAACGTTGTTGGGAAAGGGCTCATAAGTTAGCATTTCACGGTAAACTCTAGACACTTGTTGTATTCGGCACGTGACAAATACATTTGATTTGTATTAAAAAAAAACGTAAGTGAAGTTGCCGTGCTTCTATAGTAACAACAAACATAAGGGAATTATAGAGACAGGATTGTAGGAAAAAAAATAAGCAACAGAAATAAGCAACAGAAAAGATAATCTGTCTATGACAGGCCCATCCCTCAGCTGTTTTTGTTTGTGTTTTATAACGCACCATGGCCGTTAGAAGGGTGTGTGCCTATAGTCTGAAATTTCCAGGGGGGAACTGTCAGATATACCATGGCTTTCAGCCAATCATCATTCAGGGCTCAAACCACCTAGTTTAAAATACAACAATATATGTCTGCGTGCTCCAGTGACCCAGTCACATGGATTGGGAGGGCATTATGGCGGCTGTTCTCCTGAAGTAGTCTTGTTTTTGCAAATTTATTACAAATAAAAAAATATATATATACATTTACATAAGTATTCAGACCCTTTGCTCAGTACTTTGTTGAAGCACCTTTGGCAGTGATTACAGCCTTGAGTGTTCTTGGTTATGACGCTACAAGCTTGGTATGCCTGTATTTGGGGAGTTTCTCCCATTCTTCTCTGCAGATCCTCTCAAACTCTGTCAGGTTGGATGGGGAGTGTCGCTGCACAGCTATTTTCAAGTCTCCAGAGATGTTAGATCGGGTTCAAGTCCAGGCTCTGGCTGGGCCACTCAAGGACATTCAGAAACTTGTCCCAAAGTCACTCCTGCGTTGTCTTGGCTGTGTGCTTAGGGTCATTGTCCTGTTGGAAGGTGAACCTTCGCCCCAGTCTGAGGTCCTGAGCACTCTGTAGCAGGTTTTCATCAAGGATCTCTCTGTACTTTGCTCCGTTCATCCATCCCTCAACCCTGACTAGTCTCCCAGTCCCTGCCGCAGAAAAACATCCCCACAGCATGATGCTGCCACCACCATGCTTCACCGTAGGGATGGTGCCAGGTTTCCTCCAGATGTGACGCTTGGCATTCAGGCCAAGAATCTTGTTTGTCATGGTCTGAGAGACCTTTAGGTGCCTTTTGGCAAACTCCAAGCAGGCTGTCATGTACCTTTTACTGAGAAGTGGCTTCCGTCTTGTCACTCTACCATAAAGGCCTGATTGGTGGAATGCTGTAGAGATGGTTGTCCTTCTGAAAGGTTCTCCCATCTCCACAGAGGAACTCTGGGTTCTTGGTCACCATTGGGTTCTTGGTCACCTCCCTGACCAAGGCCCCCGATTGCTCATTTTGCAATTATAGACAAGTACACAGTCTGGTTTGATCTTTCTCACTCCCTGTGGCTCTCTTTTCTCCTGTAGCTCCAAAGCATAGCTATTGGTCTCCTCCACTATGTCTCCCACCAGCTCCCCTGATAGAAACAGCTTGAAGCACTCTGAATCAGAGGGAGATGGCAAGGGGCTTTGCACTCCAGACTGGGACTCATCAAAGCAAACAGCAGGGCCAGGAGGGGTGAAATGGCTGGAGGCCTTCCAGCTACCACAGACCTCCTGTATTTCACACCACTGTTGGTGTGCCTCCATCACCACCAGCATCTTCAGAGGGGCCTAGGACTTTGTCTGTGGGCAAGGGGTCCTCAGCTTATTAAGGGTTCTCAATGGCCACAAGATTGGGGGGCAGTTCCTCACTGTCACTGTCACTGTCAGAATCGGATTCCTCACTGTCATACTCAGAATCATTGTCAGAATTTACAGAAATCTCCAGAATTTCTGCATTTGTGAGTTGTCTCATTTTGAAAGACATTGCTAATGTTACAACTTAGCCCACTAGCTAAGCTACATACATAAACAACAACACTGAATGGCTCCAAGTGAGTGTCAGGGGTGACGTGGTTGGCTGCCGGTGATACTGGTGATTTGTCTCCACAGGTGGATTGTTTACATGGCAGGTTAGGATAATTAACGTGGAAGGTTAGGAGAACTAACACAGCAGGTTAGGTGAATTAAAGTAGGGAGGTTAAGAGAATAAGGTTAAGTTTAGGAAAAGGGTTAGGGTTAGGCTTAGCTACAATGCTACAGTTGTCAACAACTGTTATCCCCGACGCAACCACTAGATAAAACTGTTATAGGTCTAGCTACTCCATGTTGTCACAACAGTAAAAATGTAAACAAACTATCTGTGGCGACAAATGATCAGTATCAGTATCAATGATCAGTATCATAACACCGGCATGGGCTACTTGTATCAATAAATCACTATCAGAGAATGGTTTGTATGGTATTCATTTCTTTATTTACTGTTAATTTGTTTTCAAGTACTGGTAGGAAATCATGCATTCCAATTATTGCATAGAATGTAATGGACACAACTTATGTGTGTAAAATACTTTTTGGAAGGTTGTACTGATTATGATGAGCAAATGTTTTTGTTTTTTTTACCTTTATTTAACTAGGCAAGTAAGTTAAGAACAAATTCTTATTTACAATGAAGGCCTACACCGGCCAAACCCTAACCCGGACGACACTGGGCCAATTGTGCGCCACCATATGGGACTCCCAATTACGGCCAGTTGTGATACAGCCTTGAATCCAACCAGGGTCTGTAGTGGCACCTCTAGCACTAAGATGGCCAAGTGTTTCCTGTCTCTCTGTGCCAGTTCAACCAGCGGTTTTCCTTGCTCCTATTTTTCCCAGTCTCTGTTTGTTTCTAGTCCTCCTGGTTTCTACCCTTGCCTTGCCTGTCCTGACTCTGAACCTGCCTGCCTGACCACTCTGCCTGTTCTGACTACCAGCCTGCCTATCCCCTTGTACTGTTTTGGACTCGGGTCTGGTTTCTGACCCCTGTCTGGCCTGACCTCGAGACTGCCTATCGTCTGTGTCTGTTTGGACTCTGACCTGGTTTATGAACTCTCGCCTGTCCCCGACCTGCCTTTGCCTACTCCCTTTGTTATAATAAATATCAGAGCTCTACCATCTGCCTCCTGTGTCTGCATTTGGGTCTCGCCTTGTGCCCTTATATACATATCTGGACTCAATATAACTTCCTATCTTGAATGTGCTGAGAAAACACAGATATGGTATGTATACAGTCAGTATTTGTCAACATGAAGAGAGAAAATAGGATGTCACATATCTCAGGATATCATATGAGTCCATATCCGGCCATAGGAAATATCTATGTGTGATATTCGGAGAAATCCCAATATCATATAGTAATCCCAATATCATATCATATAGTATAATATCATAAGTCGGAAGTTTACATACTTAGGTTGGAGTCATTAAAACTCGTTTTTCAACCACTCCAGACATTTCTTGTTAACAAACAATTTTTGTCAAGTCGGTTAAGACATCTACTTTGTGCATGACAAGTCATTTTTCAAAACATTCTTTACAGACAGATTAGTTCACTTATAACTCACTGTATCAGAATTCCAGTGGGTCAGAAGTTTACATATACTAAGTTGACTATGCCTTTAAACAGCATGGAAAATTCCAGAAAATTATGTCATGGCTTTAGAAGCTTCTGATAGGCTAATAGACATAATTTGAGTCAATTGGAGGTGTACCTGTGGATGTATTTCAAGGCCTACCTTCAAACTCAGTGCCTCTTTGCTTGACATCATGGGAAAATCAAAAGAAATCAGCCAAGACCTCAGCAAATTTTTTGGAGACCTCCACAAGCCTGGTTCATCCTTGGGAGCAATTTCCAAACGCCTGAAGGTACCACAAGGAAGGCTTTCGATACTGTTAACCATGAGATTCTCATCACAAAATTGTCCAAGTTCAACTTTTCCCCCGATGCCTTGAGATGGATGAAATCATACCTTGAAGGCAGAACTCAGTGTGTCAGAGTGAGCAATGAGCTGTCGCCCACTCTTAGCTATGATGTGGGCGTGCCCCAAGGGTCAATACTGGGGCCCCTCCTGTTCAGCTTGTACATTAATGATCTGCCTTCCGTCTGCACTGGGTCTGAAGTTCAAATGTATGCAGATGATACAGTGATATATGTGCATGCAAAGAGCAAACAACAAGCTGCACAAGAACTCACTACTGTAATGGTCCAGGTTACAAAGTGGCTCAGTAACTCGTGTTTGCATCTCAATGTGAAAAAAACAGTTTGCATGTTCTTCACAAAGAGGGCAACAGATGCTACTGAGCCAGATGTCTATGTGTCAGGGGAGAAGCTCCAGGTGGTATCTGATTTTAAGTACCTTGGAATCATACTTGATTCCAACCTCTCTTTTAAAAAGCATGTGAAAAAGGTAATTCAAATAACCAAATTCAACCTAGCTAATTTCCGATTTATACGAAATTGTTTGACCACAGAGGTAGCAAAACTGTATTTCAAATCGATGATACTCCCCCACTTAACATACTGCTTGACTAGTTGGACCCAAGCTTGCTATACAACATTAAAACCTATTCAGTCTGTCTACAAACAGGCTCTCAAAGTGCTCGATAGAAAGCCCAATAGCCATCATCACTGTTACATCCTCAGAAAGCATGAGCTCCTGAGTTGGGAAAATCTTGTGCAATACACCGACGCATGTCTTGTATTCAAGATCCTAAATGGCCTAGCTCCCCCTCCACTCAGTATTTTTGTAAAACAGAAAACCCAAACATATGGCAGCAGATCCACGAGGTCTGCCATGAGAGGTGACTGTATAGTTCCCTTAAGGAAAAGCACCTTTAGTAAATCTGCTTTCTCTGTGAGAGCTTCCCATGTCTGGAATACACTGCCATCAGACACACATAACTGCACCACATATCACACTTTCACAAAATGCATGAAGACATGGCTAAAGGTCAATCAGACTTGTGAACATAATCCCTAGCTGTGTATTGCCGCTTTCCATGTTGTCTGTTGTCTGTAGCTTGTGAGGTGTGGAAACACTTTGTTGTTTTTATGGATTTTGTCTTGTTGCTTTTTGTTCTATGTTGCTCTGTCTGTATGCTACATCTTGCTTGTCCTATGTTGCTCTGTCTGTATGCTATGTCTTGCTTGTCCTATGTTACTCTGCGTGTGCTCACTGTTCAATGATTGTCTATATTGTAATTGTTTTTAATAACCTGCCCAGGGACTGCGGTTGAAAATTAGCCGGCTGGCTAAAACTGGCACTTTTACTGAAACGTTGATTAATGTGCACTGTCCCTGTAAAAATAAAATAAACTCAAACATTCATCTGTACAAACAATAGTACGCAAGTATAAACACCATGGGACCATGCAGCCGCCATACCGCTCAGGAAGGAGACGCGTTCTGTCTCCTAGAGATGAACATACTTTGGTGTGAAAAGTGCAAATCAATCCCAGAACAGCAAAGGACCTTGTGATGATGCTGGAGGAAACCGGTACAAAAGTATCTATATCAACAGTAAAACAAGTCCTATATCGACATAACCTGAAAGGCCGCACAGCAAGGAAGAAGCCACTGCCAAAAAAACGCCATAAAAAAGACAGACTACGGTTTGCAACTGCACATGGGGACAAAGATCGTACTTTTTGGAGAAATGTCCTCTGGTCTGATGAAACAAAAATAGAATTGTTTGGCCATAATGACCATCGTTATGTTTGGAGGAAAAAGGGGGAAGCTTGAAAGCCGAAGAACACCATCCCAACCATGAAGCACGGGGGTGGCAGCATCACGTTGTGGGGGTGCTTTGCTGCAGGAGGTACTGGTGCACTTCACAAAATAGATGGCATCATGAGAAGGGAAATTATGTGGATATATTGAAGCAACATCTCAAGACATCAGTCAGGAAGTTAAAGCTTGGTCGCAAATGGGTCTTCCAAATGGACAATGACCCCAAGCATACTTCCAAAGTTGTTGCAAAATGGCTTAAGGACAACAAAGTCAAGGAATTGGAGTGGCCATCACAAAGCCCTGTCCTCAATCCTAGAGAAAATGTGTGGGCAGAACTGAAAAAGCGTGTGCAAGCAAAGAGGCCTACAACCTGACTCAGTTACACCAGCTCTATCAGGAGGAATGGGCCAACATTCACCCAACTTATTGTGGGAAGCTTGTGGAAGGCTACTCAAAACGTTTGACCCATGTTAAACAATTTAAAGGCAATGCTACCAAATACTAATTGAGTGTATGTAAACTTCTAAACCCACTGGGAATGTGATGAAAGAAACAAAAGCTGAAATAAATAATTCCCTCTACTATTATTCTGACATTTCACATTCTTAAAATAAAGTGGTGATCCTAACTGACCTAAGATAGAGAATTTTTCCTAGGATTAAATCTCAGGAATTGTGAAAAACTGAGTTTAAATGTATTTGGCTAAGGTGTATGTAAACTTCCGACTTCAACTGTATGTACATATAACTAGGAATAAAGTGACTAGTTAACAGGAGAGATAATAAACAGTAGCAGCAACACATTTACATCTACATTTAAGTCATTTAGCAGACGCTCTTATCCAGAGCGACTTACAAATTGGTGCATTCACCTTATAATATCCAGTGGAACAACCACTTTACAATAGTGCATCTAAATCTTTTAAGGGGGGGTTAGAAGGATTACTTTATCCTATCCCTGGTATTCCTTAAAGAGGTGGGGTTTCAGGTGTCTCCGGAAGGTGGTGATTGACTCCGCTGTCCTGGCATCGTGAGGGAGCTTGTTCCACCTTTGGTGTGCCAGAGCAGCGAACAGTTTTGACTGGGCTGAGCGGGAACTGTGCTTCCTCAGAGGTAGGGAGGCGAGCAGGCCAGAGCTGGATGAACGCAGTGCCCTTGTTTGGGTGTAGGGCCTGATCAGAGCCTGAAGGTACGGAGGTGCCGTTCCCCTCACAGCTCCATAGGCAAGTTCCATGGTCTTGTAGCGGATGCGAGCTTCGACTGGAACAACACATGTGATGAATCAAAAAAAGTTTGTGCAAAAAGGGTCAATGCAGATAGTCCAGGTAGCTATTTGGTTAACTTACTGTAATGATGTATTCCGTAGTACCGACTTTGCATGATATAGCATTATAATTTCATACATTTTATTTTTACATTTGAATCCTCTCTGTGTTCTACATCAGCCCTGGAAATGTTGTAACAATATTACCACCCTATTTTGAGATATCGGACAAAATGTGTTGAATTTAAAAATCCAGACAGGTGATTTGGTGCCATTATTGACTAGGGATTAGTCAATTGACTTGTCCACAACCTTTTACAATAATAAGATATCTCAGCAATGGTAAATCCCTATCCTCATGAAATGAAGTGTTCTGTGTTCCCGAGAAGCTTTTTATAACATGGAATACAAAGTATAACAAAATAACCAAAGTTTCATTTTGTCCCCTAACACCCTGAGTATGGCATAAAATATAAAATGTATACACTTTATCTTTTTATTCTCCAAGGGTTAAGTTTAAAGCATTTTGAGGGCACACTCAACTAATAAACATTAAGCTTTTACTGACAGCAGCCTGTGAAAAACACCCGCCTCACCACGCCCAATGGGCGGAGCTTATGGGTTCTGAGGTCTGTTTACTTCCAATTAAACCAACATTTTAAAATAAAAATAAATTGTAAAATACAGTTTCTGTCATTATTTGATTTCTCGTTATTCCATTTCTGTAACAAAGAAAACCGAAAAGACAAGTCAGTTTGGTTCGTCTACAATTGCGTGACATTGCAGAAACGAAACTCTTCCGTAAGCCTTACTGGGAAACGAAACCTACACCTATCAGAGAGCTTTTTTTTTTTGCATATGCTGTTGAGGACGGGTGTAAGGATCTTACTGCTCTAAATCTTCTCACACTGCCGAAGCTTACAAGAAGATGATTTCGGTGCTGCTTAACGCTCTTGTGCTGCTGTCGGTGTTGGGCCTAACTGGGGCAAGATATCGAACAACCCCATCAGGTACCGCATTCAAACACACACACACACAGATACTGTGTTCAGTTGTGGGTTCTTTGACGTGTTTAGTGACATAACTTTTTTAAGTCGTGCTACACAGATAATATTGGATTGATTGATGGATTTGTTGATTGATTCTCTGCCTCAGGCCCCTCCACCTCCCTGCGTGGTCAGATGTTTACAGTGACATATGGCGGGGAACTCACCATGTACACAGATGCGGTCTCTCGCTCAGCTTCTCCTTCCTCATCCACCACCTCATATCCCTACCCCACCACCTCATATCCCTACCCCACCACCTCATATCCCTACCCCACCACCTCGTATCCCTACCCCACCTCGTATCCCTCTCCCTCTGCTCTGACTGTGTGTCTGCGTTACATGGCCGAGGAGCGAAAAGACTTGACTCTCTTCAGCCTCACTCAGGGTACTACTGGAACCTGTTACTGAAAAGGTATTATGGGATAGACCACCTCTCCATCGAGTCCTCCCAGGACTTTAGCTCCTATAAGCTGTTCGGGGCCGTCAGAGAGCCACGCCCCTGGACCAGCCTGTGTGTTACCTGGGAGAAAAAGACAGGCATGGCCCAGGTGTGGAGAGGCGGGACAGTCAGCGTCAAGAAGAGGGTGTTTGGCCAGGTAAGAGGAGAGAAAGTGGGGGTGGGAATAGGTGAGGCACCGCTGCTGACCCAGTGCCTCTCAACATGACTTGAGATTGTTTGTCAACTTTTGAGAGATACTGAAACAATCTATTCAACTCCTGAGTTTAATATAGTAATTCAGCATAATGTAGATTAGCGTTTTTTCTGATGTATTCTAATTATGCAATAGTTTTCTTTATATTTCTTTGTGTGTGTAGGTGACCAATGGGCCTCCTGTCTTGGAAGTGTATATGTTTGAGGGGCAGGTAACTGATGTGGAAGTGTGGGACAGAGTCCTCTCCCCAAGCTGGATAATGTCCTACATGTCTGGTTGGACATACTGGTCCTACACCCCTGGTAATGTGCTGACCTGGTCCAAGGCCATCTACTCCACCAATGGAGAGATCTTACTGGAGGAAAACACTTATAACTCTGACCATCAGCCTATCAGAGGCCACGACCAGCGCCCAGGACCAATGAAAAGGAAGACAAAGAGAAAGTTGGAATGGAGGAAGAGTGGGAATGCAGAGCAGAGACAGAGGGCATGGCTGTAGGGGAGAGTAATGATTGCCACCAGTGGCGATGTTAGCATGTAAATCTTGGTGGGGCAAAAAAATAAAAAAAGTGGGATGCATGCCAGCAAATCCACAACACTGAACAATACAATAATTGCACTATAACGGTGACAAACGGTGCCCGCAAACGGCCTACATAAGCGGATCAGAGGCAATCCGTAATTTCAATTAAGACATTAATAGTGAGCTAGGACGGATGCAGTCAATATAACTATTTGTTTAAAACGTACAGCGACAGAATTCAGAACATGGGCCGTTCTTAGTGTTTTCCCTGTACACCAAGTCAGAACCATAGGATAGATAAAGGGGGCATATAAGCATACAATGAAAGCTCTTACAATATTCAATGATTACATTTCTCTAAAACAGGTTATAGACTACATGTCAGAACACTAGGTGAAATGAAGAGGGGTAAATAGACCAAATTATTAGGGTGAGGCACATGGGCTACTAACATCTTACTACACAACATACACTTAGTATTACTTTCTTAGCTACAGTGTACATATCTATGATATATTTGTTTTACATTGTTTGCAAACTGCTATGTAACACGTATTAATGCCAAAATCTCATGCAAAACAGGCAAGTCTGTATTTTTTTTGTTGCAAAAAAATGTGTGGCTCTAAACAGCCCCACCTGCCCTGAATGACAGTTCGCCACTGATTGCCACAAGATGTACTGTATGTCCTATTGATGCTCCTTGGTTGATACTTGTGAATCACTTAATGACTGCATTAAAAAGATAATTAGCCTATATAATTCAATAATATTCAAATAGATGTCTTGTTCATTCAATTGAGTTCTATTTTGCTAATTGTATGCTACTGTCTATAATTTTGCCTCAATATTTTTCATGATGTGTATCAACATGTGCACAATGATGTGCCAAATCTTGATTTATTGCATTATAGGGTAAGCATTAGAATAACCCGACTCAATAGTTGCTGCCATAAGTGATGATATCTTTTTAGTAGCCGATCCGTCATCAGTATTGTGGAATAACTCTAATGTTAAGGTAAGATCTCAATGGAGAAAGATGATCCAACTTCCGAGAGCAGCGCTGTCTCTTTCGATCCGATCAGTATCGGCACATGCCTCAACGACACACTAGCGAACATTCTCTTTGCATGGCAAATTAAAAACAATTAATGAGAACAAAATGTGTGCGATTGTGTTATACTAGTCTTAACCTGGGTCTGTGAAACCGGCCCTTTAGCACAGGAGGCTGCTGATGGGAGGACGGCTCATGATAATGGCTGGAATGGTATCGACCGCATGGAAACCATGTGTTCGATATCATTTTCTTAATTCTGTCCCTGCCTGTTCTCCCCAATTCAGGTGCCACCGGCCACCTGTTAATAGTGACATGTTGCCATGTCACAAAACCGCCTCAAGAGCGTCACTATTTAACATGAAAATATGTTTTTTATTTCATCATGTACCATCAATTCTGATAAAATATTAAGAACAGCCGTTTATGTTGAGGCACAAGCTTATAGGGCATCATCGTAAAACAAGTCAATCATTTAGATCTCTGAAACTCAAGACAGAAACAGATTCTCTAGCAGTGGCATTTACAGTTTCATCTGAACAGATCACTCTTTATATCGAAACTGAGATGAATTCATTAACATTCAATAACCCTAAAAACTGACGGCCATAGAGACAAAAAACATGTTAAACTACTTCCCAGTCGTCGCAGTTCCATAAAAACATATGTATGGTTATGTGCAGTCTGGAGAGCAGCATCAGACCAGGCACCGACAGAAACACTAAGGTGTGTGTGACCCCGTTTAATTACTTCAAAATGCATCTCTTACCCCCCCCCCGCTTGAAGTAATTATTGATCCTATTCCAGCATGGTGGAGGCTAAATACTAGTCTCATCCACCAGCCTAGCATGGGTACGACATTAGCCAACTACAGTATGCCGTGGAATCCTTGTTTATGACTACAGAAGTCTTTTAGATCAGTGAATATTTACAAGGGAGAGAATAAGGAGGGATGCATGTTACAAGTGTTCAAACGTTGTTGTGATTTCCCTCGTTGTTTGACGTGCAGGTGAAGGCAGGACAGGGCAGTCCAAACTCTACACTCCCCTCCTGTGGCTCTAGTAGGCACTGCACCTCACACAGACAGGGTCACAATGAGCACTGCGAGTCTACTAGCTTATATTACCAGACACCATCAGTTTAAAGCAAATAATATTATGAAGTTAAGGCAGAAAGGTTGATATATATCTCCATGTTGATATCGACAGTTACAAATGGCTTCAAACCGGAAACAGTCTTGGATTGTTTTGTAATCGTTACAAAGTTGAAGTCAGGTGGGATGCATGTTGCAGTGTTTCACAACATTGCTGAACACCGCAGTCCTGAATGCAGGCCTGGTCTTGTCCCTTTGGAGTGGTAGGTACAAGCTGCCTCTATCCACTGGTCCAGGGACAAATATTCTCTCCGTAACAGTTGAGGGTAGGATTTGGGCATTAGTTTGGCAATCTGATCCTAGATCTGTGGTTAAGGGCAACTTCTACCCAGAGCTGTGCGAGTCTGTCTCCATGTCTGACATTCCTTCAGTTCAGTAGCTGACTGGTGCTGATGACACTGTGCAACACTGTTGAACACTGCAGTCCTGAACGCAGTCCTGGGTGTCGTGGCTGTTATGGGCCAATTTGAAATTGCACCCTATTCCCTATATAGTGCACCACTTTTGGCCATTGGGGTTTGTCCAGAAATAGTGCACTATGTAGCGAATAGACTGCCATTCGGGGCACAGCCCCGCAAGTCTCTATGGCACATACTCCTTCAGCAGCTGGCCGGCTATCACCAGTCTCTGGATCTCACTGGTGCCCTCGTAGATCTCAGTGATTCGCGCGTCGCGGTAGTGCCTCTCTGCTGGCATGTCCGTCACGTAACCCATTCCCCCAAGAACCTGGATCGACTTTCAGTTCCGCAGAAGTTAAAGAACATTAGAAGGGTTTAGCGATCCGAGATTTTACGTGAATTCTGTCAAATACGCTATTGATTAATTGAGTCAGGCACTACTTCTAGAAAACATGACATCGCGGGCTCTGCGATGCGTACCTGATGGCCGCAGAAGGTAGCGGCCTCCGACGCTGATAGTTTGGCCATCGCCGCTTCCTGTGGGGACATGAAGGAGGAAGTACAACGTTACGTAGTGTGACAGAGAGGACGTTGTGTGTGTGTGTGTGTGTGTGTGTGTACCTTGGTGAAGGGTTTCTTGGCGTCTTTTAGCATTGCAGCCTTCCAGGTGAGGAGACGAGCGCTTTCAATAGCTACAGCCATGTCCGCCAGTTTGAACTGAAACATTGACACGCACACGCACACACACACACACACACCCCTTTGATAACAGACACTTACACACACACACCTTAACATTCAAACACAAACTTTAACACACACATACCTGTACGGCCTGCAGCTTGCCAATGGGAGCTCCGAAGGCGGTGCGTTTGTGAGCGTAGTCCGCAGCACAGTCCAGAGCAGCCTGAGCAATACCCAGAGCCTGGGAAGCTATACCTATACGCCCACTGTCCAGGGTTTGCTGTGGGAGAGAGGGGATCACTACACACGCACAGAGAAGGACCACAAAACGTACACCCGTCCCCTCGCAACACCCCACTCCACCCTACACTCCCACCATGGCTATCTTGAAGCCAGACCCTCGTGGCCCCAGCATGTTTCCCAGGGGTATCCTACAGTCCTCCAGGATGAGGTTGGCCGTGGAGGTTGCTCTGATGCCCAGCTTGTCCTCCTTCTTCCCCAGGGAAAGGCCAGGGTGAGGCATGGGCACCAGGAATGCACTGATACCCTACAGAGGGAGGGAATATATACACTGAGGGAGGGAATATATACACTGAGGAAAGGGAATATATACACTGAGGAAAGGGAATATATACACTGAGGAAAGGGAATATATACACTGAGGGAGGGAATATATACACTGAGGAAAGGGAATATATACACTGAGGAAAGGGAATATATACACTGAGGAAAGGGAATATATACACTGAGGAAAGGGAGAATGATTTTTATTGTCGGACCCACAAATAGCAGCAACAAGATGAATTGCAAGCATGAGTTACATTGATAAAGTAATAAAATATTGATAGAGAGATAGAGGGGGGGGAGAAGGACTAGAGGGGTTTAACCATGGCTTGACTCCAACAACGGTGTGTCTAACCTTGTGTTTGAGTGACTTGTCGGTGGTAGCGAATACCACAGTAGCTGAGGCATCCCAGCAGTTGCTGATCCAGGCTTTAGTCCCGTTCAGTACCCACTCCTCTCCCTCCTGTCTGGCTAATGTAGACGCTGCCCCTGCATCACTACCATTACCTACACAGAGAGAGAGGAGAGAGAAGAGAGAGAGAGAAAGAGAGAAGAGAGAGAGAGAGAGAGAGAGAGAGAGAGAGAGAGAGAGAGAGAGAGAGAGAGAGAGAGAGAGAGAGAGAGAGAGAGAGAGAGAGAGAGAGAGAGAGAGAGAGAGAGAGAGAGAGAGAGAGAGAGAGAGAGAGAGAGAGAGAGAGAGAGAGAGAGAGAGAGAGAGAGAGAGAGAAGGAGAGGATAGAAGAGACAACAATGAACAACCACCCATTTCCCCAGGTTGGAGCGTAGAAGTGAGTGGAGGGTTCTGGGGCAAAGGTGTGTGTGTGTACCTGGTTCACTCAGAGCGAAGCAGCCAACTTTCTCTCCGGCTGTGAAAGGAGTGATCCACTGAGCCTTCTGCTCCTGTGTTCCAAACTTCAATATCGGCCCTATGTACAAAGACTACACACACACACACTTTAGTATCAGTGCAAGATAAAACAGTCTCTTTCTCACACACACTCTTACGTACGTTGTTGACCGAGACCACACATCCAGTGCTGCCGCAGCCCCTACTGATCTCCTCCACGGCCAGAGAGTAGGCCAGGTAGTCCATACCTGCTCCTCCCAGCTCCTCAGGAACCTCTACAGCCATCACCCCCATAGCACCCAGCTCTCGCACCTGTAGAAACACACAGGTGGATGCATTAGAGCAGTGGTATTCAACAACAACAAAAATAGTTTGGGGGGGGACGGGGACAAACATTTATGAGTACAGATTATGACATGGGACAATATACAAACGTTTTTGAGAAAGATATTTTGACAAATAAAATGTTGAGTATATGTGTGTATTAGTTTATTTTCATTTTGATAAGAGAGATGAAAATGTAATGAATTTTGGCGTATTTGTTGTGTCATTAGATTTGGGGGTCCCTGCTGAAAAAGTTTGAATACCACTGTGTTAGTGTGTGTGTGTGTGTGTGTATACCTCCTGTTTAGTGGTGTGAGTGTGTACCTGTTGGGCGGGGAAGAGGTGCTCCTTGTCTAGTTTGCCAGCTATAGGGGCCAGTTCTCTGTCTGCATAGTCTCTACAGGTCTGTCTCATCATCTGATGCATCTCTGGTAGCTCAGCTAGCGAGGACAGAGACCTACAGCCACTGACACACAGGCCCCACGCTGAAGGGGGGGGGGTGAGATAGGAGAGAGAGAGGCTTTAGTACTGGAGGACCTGCTCATGCCTAGCATGAACTTACAACATCGTGACACTATTGTTAGACAGAGTTATCAGTGTTACTTTACACCTGTGTGAATCCAACTGTCCAGGTCGATTCTGTGTGACACCCAACCAGTGATTATAAATGGACAGAACCCACCCACTCACAACTCCCTGCCTCTGGGGTAAAAGGTTGACAACTGGACATGAAAATGACCTACCGATGATGAAGTTATTATATAGCAACCTTGATTGAGGCCCTTGCTCTCATAATCTAAGTTTGGAAGGATGGATGTGGGCAGTGTGTCTGGCAAACTACAAAGAATAGTAATTTGCTACTGAACAGTCATTTACCTCTGCAAATTCCCTCAAGAATATGTAATGTGATATACTGAACCCATACAGGATCTAAATAATGGAGGTAATAATCTTCATAACTGGCTAGATCGATTTTTATCGGTCGAGGACCAGCACAGCTGTAAACTAGGTGAAAGGTCATCATCCGTCCACGGCGTTCATAACCTGTCCCGTTGAGAACGCGCCTGCTCGAGTGAAGACTTGGGGATGACACCAGAAAGCTAGACACGCGAATAGATTCCCTACGGTACGATGCCAATAACGTGTATTAGCTACATAGATAACCACCCAAGCAGCCAGCGCAAACAGGGTTTCTGTGAACGATAAACAAATGTCAATGACGCTTACGTTACGGCTGCGATCGTTAACCCCATTCACGTTGCCTTGGGAGTGATTATTGACCGCCACTATAAAGGCAGCATTCTAGCAATGCATAACTGGGTTTATTTTAAGAGATGGCTTAGAAGCTAACTAAACACTCAATATGCAGCTAGCTGTCGTTACTTCGCATTAGTGTTAGACTCAGTACTAACGTTAGCACAGATAGACCAGTGAGCTTAGTTATACCAATCTTAGCACCCCGGCAAACGACTGTCCCAAGTCTATTTTATTGTCGAATGATCAACACACCAATAAAGCAAGTCCAAAAACCCGTCGTAATGTGTTGAGACAAATGAGCACGTCGATAGTTTGCCTGTTGATTGTACACTGACCTTTTCTAGCTTTGAAAAGTGCTGCCATGTTCACCGCTCAGTTTGCTGCTTGTGCAATCACACAGAGACAGGAAGAGGAAGCGAGACATCCCACTCCCTGTGTTTGTTCTGGTTCATATCCAGTCACTGAACTAAGCAGACCAGACCCATAGCCATATAGAATTCAGACAGGTATAACATGTTGGTGATACAACCGTGCGCCTCCGACAATTCCTTACGAAATGAACTGGTGCTGTAAACAGGCAAAACACAGCAGCAAATTTAACAAACGTTTTTATTGATTAGCATGCTGTGTATCCAAGTCTGTATTGTTGTGGTTTCAACACATTGAAGATCTGCTTTCACTTACTGTATATCTTCATAGGTTTTGAAAACGATCGGAAATAAACAGCACAACGCGGAAGCGTCAATTATGACTTGGCAACGGCTATGGAGGAGAACGTGGGCTCTCGGAACCTTCAGACATGTTTTATATTTTTTGTGACCTTTATTTAACTAGGCAAGTCAGTTAAGAACAAATTCTTATTTACAATGACGGTCTACCCCGGCCAAAACCTAACGACGCTAGGCCAATTGTGCGCCGCCCTATGGGACTCCCTATCACGGCCAGTTGTGATACAGCTTGGAATCGAACCAGGGTCTGTAGTGACAGCTCTAGCACTGAGATGCAGTGCCTTAGACCGCTGCACCACTCGGGAGCCCAGTCAAGGTGACATTGAATAACGTTATACAAGCTTTATCTACATGCATCCTCATTGTTAGGTAATAATCATTTCCACTGTTCAATCTACAACTGAGAGGCCAGGACTGTCTGTCAGTGGGTTAGAGGGGCTGTGTTCAACCTTTAACCCCTCACTAATCAGATGGTCCTTTCTCAGTCCAACAGGACAGATGGAAGAGAGAAGAACAGAAGGAAGACAAATAGGGAGAACACAGTTGGACAGACAAAAGGGAAAAGAGAGAAAGAAACAATGAATATCAAACAGACAGAAAAGGACAACGAAGCACAAAATGTTGTCACAGTGAACACAAGGCTTTGAATAAAGTAGTCCAGGTCGAACGGAATTCAAGTTTTTCAAAACATGTTTATTATTTGGCATCATAAAAAGTCATTTAGGTTGTTCCGGTCGGTAGGATGCTGCCGTTCCATCCCTTTAGGATGGAGGGGTGAAGGTGGGAGAAGGGAAGGAAAGGAGGAATAGGATTGGAGAAATAAAAAGCGCCCGATGGGCGGGTTGAGTGAGGGAGGGCTGGCTGGCTGCAGTTACAGCGTGCATCCACCAGAGGTCGCTCACTTGCTGGCGGAGGTGAGGTTGAAGCAACCACGCTGGTGGAACTGCATGTCCCTGACGCGACGCATGGACTGGATCTGAGGCTGGAAGGCACAGAACTCGTTGTAGTGTCTGTAGTCACCACACTCAAATAGGTACTGGTAGCCTCTGTATCCGGGGTACTGGTAACCCACCCACCTGGAGAGAGGAGGAAAGGAGAGAGAGAGAGAGAGAGAGGGAGGAGGGGGGGGGGGGTAATGTTTTGTTACATTTAGATTGATAGTCATTTTTAGGCTGTTTGTAGAGACAACATGACTCACATTGGAGTTCTGTTTTTCCACTTAAAGTGTGCAATAGTTATAAATGTACCCGTGACATTCTATGACACACAAACACAAGCCAGTCCTCCTCCCTGTAACTGCCTGAATACTTCACTTTATACAGTGACACTTCCCACAAGGCCTCGTTGTCACTAGGCAGGAACCTGCAACTCTGCCTCAGGCTCTGGGCCATACATAGGTCACTATACTGCTAATGTATTGCTGCTCTATTTCTTGCTTCTCCTACAGATATGGGTTTTTATCTTCGATATAGGTGAGTATTTTTCAGTCCCTGTATCCATAAAAATAGGTTTCTGGTGTGTGTGCGTAAGTACGAGTGTGTGTGTGGTTGAGTGTGTGTGTGTGTACACTCACACTCCGCCGGGCACCCTCACGCTGCCCACTCTGTCGGTGAAGCCGTGCGCCCAGAGGGTGGGAACGTCATCCTCCTGGATCTCCATCTTATTGCCCTTAAAGTCGGAGAGCTCAAACAGACAGATCTTGTGCTCCAGGCTGTCCTGTGGAGGGAAGGAGAGAGGGATGGGAAAGAGGGGGGAAGGAAGGAGAGAGAGTGTCAGGGAAAAGGTTGGAGGGTATCTTCACTAGCTACTGTATTAGACCTGGTCATCTGCTGTTCTCGCTCTAGCGAACTCATTCGTCACTGTCATGTTTGGAATGTGTGTGAGAGAGAGTATATTGGAAAATGTGACAGTGTGTGTGTGTGTGTGTGTGTTTTGGAATGCGTGTGTTCCTCACCATGCGGATGGGTCTGAGGGACATGAGGCAGTCGCTACGGTAAGAGTTGCTCCAGGTATCCCAGCGAGGGTACTCTCCCTTCTCCAGGATGAACATCTCCCCACGGAAGTTAGTCTGCTCAAAAGCAACAAAGCTGGAGAGGGGTGGCCGCCGGGGACAAGGGGAGAGGGGGGAGAGGGATTAGAAGATGGGTCCAAATGAAATGAGCGTGAAGGGCCACGAAAAATGACAGCATCAGTGTTTGGGCTCAAATGTTTGGGCTCAGTCTGAGTTTGTCTTCCTGTGTGTTGGACTAGCATGTAGAGTTGATTGCTTTGTGTGTGATTGTGTCCTGTAGATGTATATGTGTGTGACTGTGTGTGTGTGTAATCTTGCCCTGTAGGTGTGTGTGTCCACTTACGGGCCGCACTCAACGATGATACTGCGCACTCTGTCCATGCCGCGTTCACACACGTTCATGCACTCGTTCTGGATCTCCATCATTCTGCCCTGGAAGTTCTCCTGGTCAAACAGCATGATCTACAGGGGGCAGTGGTCAGAGGTTAGATGCCATTATCAATGGAAGAGGTCAAGGGTGAGATACTGTCCTTCTTCCACAAATATTGTATTCTGTGTTGACCCTTTTGCCATAGAATTAGAACACATTTGGTGCCTTTTACTACTGCAGGTATGTAACTCGGTCTCAGAGCCCTTTACCGTTTGTCACTCAGTTTATCAATCAGTTAGAAAGCTCTGAAGTTCTTCATGGCTCGGACTACCTGTACAGAAGCTTCCTTCCACTAAACCCAAAGCCACCTGTACTGCTGTGAAGGCTGCAAGATCTCTGGGGTCATCTTAAGACCCGCCGACTTAAGTAGCAACATTTACCAACCACAACAAACGCCCTGTATAATGTTCTATCCATAGTCAATTAACCCAGCTCAGATAAAAATTCAAAGAGAATGGCTAACTTTAAACTGTTTGCTGTTCCCACACAATGGGTGGACATTACTCTTCTTTATTTTCTAGAGTTACAATTTGAATCCAGCTCCTGTGCCAAGTGGGTTGTGTGCATTTTTAATGAGGGTGCTGACTCACTCGGAAGTTTCCGACGCTGGGTTCTCCAGTCTTAGTGGCCTTGCTAGTGGCAGCAGGGGCAGGGGCTCCCTTGTCCTTGACATCAGTGCCCTGGCTGGAGGCGGACTTGGCGGTCTGAGACATGGTGAGGGATCAGGAGATTCTGACAGAGAGCGGGGGGAGGGATGGATGGATGGAGGGAGAAGGAAAGGATGGAGGGGGATAAGGGGTAGAGGGAGGGAGGGAGAATAGAGAGATGAGAGAGAGGACAGGGAGAGGAGAGGAATGTCAGAGGAAAGAAGATAGAGCAGGCAGTGAGAGTAAAAGAGAGGAAGAAGGGGAAAGAGGGCGAGAGAGAAGAGGATGAATGCAAGTAAAGAAAGGGAAAGGGAGAATGGTGTGGGAGGTAGAGAGATCGATTGAGAGAAAGAGGGACAGGGAGCGAAAAAATAGATCAAACACAGATCAGGTAAAGGTGCGGCATCTATGTTCTCACTACAGAGTGAATGTGTGTTGCTTGTGTATGTGTTACTATTTCTTAGTTTTGTAACTAACTGAGGCAGGAAACAGCGGCCAAACACTTCCATAGGATGGATCAGAATCTCCAAGGAGAAAATAACCATCCATTGTACCAATCCAGCCTGGGGTCTGAGTGCCTCATCTAGGCCCTGAGGCCTGGGCCTCTGTTAGGGCCTCTGCCCCGCCTGTGGGGTGACACACCCGAGCATGGTAGGCTGAGAGGAGTGGGCCCCTGTGTGCTGTTTGCTGCTGTGGATCGACTGCTGTTTTCAGTTTGTGTGGGGTGTGTCCTTACCTGCGTGTACAGCTTGCTGTGGCGTGTGGGGTAGGCTGGATCGTGCTGGCCACCTCAGCGCAGAACCCTAGCTTTTATACCCTGGCAAAGGCTGAACGCAAGGGCTCAGTGGACAATAGAAACACCAGCGTCATCAGAGTTGGTCTGGACCAAAGCCCCCTGGGTCATCGCAACAACCAGAACCCTCCTCTGCCCCCCCGCGCTGCCTGTAAGCACTTTACTGTCAATGGAAAGCCCTGACAACAGCAATTTCCCCCTCTGTTAGTGCGCTGGGCCTGTAAGCTACAGTAACATATAGGGCACAGGAATGCATAGACCTGGAGGGCGCAAGAAGTTAACACACACACACTCTCTCTCTGTATCTTTCTCTAACTCTAACAGGCGAAACTGCACCAGCACTTAGCTTAGTTTTGAAAAGAGAAAGACTTATGATTCAAATGACATAACATTTTATTTTGAAGTGGGAAAATGTGAATAAGAAAAGGTGGGATTGCAATTTATTTCCATTCACGAACGTTTTGTCCGGACTGATTTTTTTTTCTGATCTTCTTCTTCTTCATCTGGTTAGTTGAGAGCAATCAATAAAATAAAGTTATGCTCCCTATTCATATTTTTCAAATGAGAATGATCATAATGGGGCAGCGGTGGGTAGCCTAGTGGTTAGAGCGTTGGACTAGTAACCGAAAGGTTGCAAGATCGAATCTCCGAGCTGACAAGGTAAAAATCTGTCGTTCTGCTCCTGAACAGGCAGTTAACCCACTGTTCCTAGGCCATCATTGAAAATAAGAATTTGTTCTAAACTGACTTGCCTAGTAAAATAATGTATTATTATTAAAGAACATGTAAAGGACCTGTCACTAGGTGATCATATCTCACACAGACTGTCTTTTTTTGTCTCCCACACACACATACAGCACGCACATGTTTCACATAGACATGAAGCTAACACACAGACAGTACCACAGCATTATAAAGCACCTAGAAGTGTGGTAAAGGAGGGTGATGGCGACATCGAGAGAAGCGGAATAATAGAGTAGAAATAACCTGGAGGAGAATGTCAAACCCTCTCTCTACTCTTCTACTCTCTTCTCTCTCCTTCCATATCTCTCGACCCCATCTCCCCTTCTCTCTCTCTACCCTCTCCAACAACCCCCCCCCCCCCATTTTCCCCTACCCCTTCTCACCACAGGTCTTTATGACAATGTTCTTCTTCTCCGTCCATTTTCCAATCAAGTACAGGTCTCTCCACTGTGTACTGTAGGTCAATACCAATGATCATGTAGTCATGTTGCTGTATGACTTTTAAATGTTGACGTGTGCATCGCGATCCTCGATTGATTGATTGTTCATCACCTATACCTATCTAAGATAAAAACCCATATCTGTTGGCTGAAGCAAGAAATAGAGCAGCAATACATTAGCAGTATAGTGACCTATGTATGGCCCAGAGCCTGAGGCAGAGTTGCAGGTTCCTGCCTAGTGACAACATGAGGCCTTGTGGGAAGTGTCACTGTATAAAGTGAAGTATTCAGGCAGTCACAGGGAGGAGGACTGGCTTGTGTTTGTGTGTCATAGAATGTCAAGGGTACAGCTGTGATGAAAATCCACTACTAGGGCATAATGAGTCCAAAACTAGCTGGTTGAGTTAAGGTTGGTTGAGTAAAGGTTGGTTGAGTAAAGGTTGGTAGAGTAAAGGTTGGTTGGTAGAGTAAAGGTTGGTTGGTAGGGTAAAGGTTGGTAGAGTAAAGTAAAGGTTGGTAGAGTAAAGGTTGGTAAAGTAAAGGTAGGTTAAGTAAAGGTTGGTAGAGTAAAGGTTGGTAGAGTAAAGTAAAGGTTGGTAGAGTAAAGGTTAGTAAAGTAAAGTAAAGGTTGGTTGAGTAAAGGTTGGTTGAGTAAAGGTTGGTTGAGTAAAGGTTGGTAAAGTAAAGGTAGGTTAAGTAAAGGTTGCTAGAGTAAAGGTTGGTTGGTAGAGTAAAGGTTGTTAGAGTAAAGGTTGGTTGAGTAAAGGTTGGTAAAGTAAAGGCTGGTAAAGTAAAGGTAGATTAAGTAAAGGTTGGTAGAGTAAAGGTTGGTAGAGTAAAGGTTGGTTGGTAGAGTAAAGGTTGGTTGAGTAAAGGTTGGTTGAGTAAAGGTTGGTTGAGTAAAGGTTGGTTGGTAGAGTAAAGGTTGGTTGAGTAAAGGTTGGTAGAGTAAAGGTTGGTTGGTAGAGTATTTGTTGGTTGGTAGGGTAAAGGTTGGTAGAGTAAAGTAAAGGTTGGTAGAGTAAAGGTTGGTAAAGTAAAGTAAAGGTTGGTAGAGTAAAGGTTGGCAAAGTAAAGGTTGGTAAAGTAAAGGTAGGTTAAGTAAAGGTTGGTAGAGTAAAGGTTGGTAGAGTAAAGTAAAGGTTGGTAGAGTAAAGGTTAGTAAAGTAAAGTAAAGGTTGTTAGAGTAAAGGTTGGTTGAGTAAAGGTTGGTTGAGTAAAGGTTGGTTGAGTAAAGGTTGGTAAAGTAAAGGTAGGTTAAGTAAAGGTTGCTAGAGTAAAGGTTGGTTGGTAGAGTAAAGGTTGTTAGAGTAAAGGTTGGTTGAGTAAAGGTTGGTAAAGTAAAGGTTGGTTAAGTAAAGGTTGGTAGAGTAAAGGTTGGTTGGTAGAGTAAAGGTTGGTTGAGTAAAGGTTGGTTGAGTAAAGGTTGGTAGAGTAAAGGTTGGTTGGTAGAGTAAAGGTTGGTAGAGTAAAGGTTGGTTGAGTAAAGGTTGGTAAAGTAAAGGTTGGTAAAGTAAAGGTTGGTAAAGTAAAGGTTGGTTGATAGAGTAAAGGTTGGTAGAGTAAAGGTTGGTAGAGTAAAGGTTGGTTGAGTAAAGGTTGGTAAAGTAAAGGTTGGTTGGTTGATAGAGTAAAGGTTGGTTGAGTAAAGGTTGGTAGAGTAAAGGTTGGTAGAGTAAAGGTTGGTAGAGTAAAGGTTGGTTGAGTAAAGGTTGGTAAAGTAAAGGTTGGTTGATAGAGTAAAGGTTGGTAGAGTAAAGGTTGGTAAAGTAAAGGTTGGTAAAGTAAAGGTTGGTAGAGTAAAGGTTGGTAGAGTAAGGGTACAAAAAAAGTGTTTAAAATAATGGCAAATGATGATCTCAACAGATAAAATGCAAAAATACATAGACCAATTTTACATGGAAACCCGGGCACCTATCAATGTCTAGGAAATCCACCTCTGTATTATTTATAATTCAGTCATTCTTCTGTTATCTTCATTCTAAGCAGGGCAGTGTATAATAGGCAACATAGGCTGTGTTTACAAAGGCAGTCCAATTCTGATCTTTTTATTGGAAAAGGAGCTGATCTGATTGGTCAAACGACCAATTAGTGAAAAAAAGATTAGAATTGAGCTGGCTGTGTAAAGGCAGCCATACAGCCATAGATACCAGCTTTCCACAGGATCCAGTCAGAGAGAGGTAGGCTAGTACCAGTCTAGTCTCTGCTCCTTTCTCTGTTGACTAATGGTTGACTGGGCAGTCACTCTGCTGTCATAACAGCCAGCACAGCGCTGTGCTCGCTCAACACAGTGTTGTGAGCTAATGCTACAGGTATCTGGCTAACACCAAAGCCATGGCTATGCTAAAGCTATGGCATGCTAACGCTATGGATAATGCAAAAGCCATGGCTATGCTAAAGCTATGGCTAATGCAAAAGCCATGGCTATGCTAAAGCTATGGCTAACACCAAAGCCATGGCTATGCTAAAGCTATGGCTAACACCAAAGCCATGGCTATGCTAAAGCTATGGCTAATGCAAAAGCCATGGCCAATACTACAGCTATGGCTAATGTGTTATAAACAGCTTACGCCTTATAACAGAGTTTGTCAAAACATGTCAAAACAACATGTGTTCATGAATGAATAAATTATTGTAAGCAACCTTATTTTAGTGCTGTGAAGTTTTTTTGAGTAATTGTTTTCTTCTTTTTGTACTGACCTACAACACTATAACACAGTTTGTTAAACAACAAATTAAATAAATGCATATGTAAAAGGCATGATTTATACTTTTGAATTGATTCAGTTGTGATGGTTAAAAAATATATATAAACATATTTAGGAAAGTTAATGAAATACAAGAATATTCCCTTCGAAAAAAAGGACACACCGCCTAGGTAAAAATGACATAGCCATTTGGTTAGCCTAATGGTTAACCAACTATAATAGTTCATAAACACCATTTGTTTCCCTAAGCAGTCCGTTCCACTGTTGAAGTGTGACCAGTCTGAGGGTTTCATGCTAAAGCAGCTGGAGAAAGACTTGCCTACTGCTGACCCTCTTCCAACTCAGTCCTCTGTCTCATTTCTTGGCTCGGCTTATTCCCTCTCTCTCTCTCTCTCTCTCTCTCTATGTTTCTCTCTCTATCTTCCAGACGAGATGTCCACATTCCAGCACCAAATGGAGCCTCCTGCTGCTCTGTGTTATGAAACATGGGCGCATGCCCTGATCATGCTGCAGATTAACTATGATGAATTCGACGGGAGGAATAAGATACGCACCATCAACGCTACATGCCGTGTCACATTGTGGGGCTAACAGAATAACAACACCTTAGTCATCAACAATCTAAAAGTCAACCGTGCACAAGTTTAACTTGTACGTTTATATTGAAGATGTTCGGCTTCAGTCCTGTCAACCTTTTACCATGACAATCAACCAAAGGCATTAGTGATGACATAATAACAATTCAGTCAGTCAGACAGACAGACAGACAGACAGACAGACAGACAGACGCGCAGACAGACAGACAGACAGACAGACAGACAGACAGACAGACAGACAGACAGACAGACAGACAGACAGAATACTTTATCGATCCTTTAGAGGAAATAGGGGACAGTGATTGTAACAGAGCAGATGAGGTGAACCAGGGTGCGACAGACAGGGAGACAGACAGGTCTCTCCCTACAGGTGAGTAAAGGACATGACATGCTTGTCAACAGAGAGGACAGGGTCATCCATTAGGCTCTTGGGATATAGCTAGTTAGTTGACAGACCCATAAGAATCCATGAGATGTGATTGTGAACGATGGAAATAAAGAAGAAGTGAAAGGAGGAGATACTGAGGAAGAGGTAGAGAGAGACAGAGAGGGAGAGAGAGAGAAAAATCAAGTGTAGGCTACTATACGTGGCTTTTTGAGGGAATCCCCCTCCTCTCGTCGCCCCTTGACATTCTCTCTAAGTGCCCTGCACTTGTCTCTTCTCTCCTCCTCTTCTCCCTACCCCTGGTCCCTGCCCTGGGTGATAGTGTGGTGTCTGCACTTCTGTCCCTCTATAGATTAACCCTGCTTTTGTCGGCGGGACAAAGAGAGGCTCCTCCCCGCTGCTGAGCTGGGGCTTTCAGTGTGGCCCTTTGCCAGGGGAGGCTTTAAAAGGGTGGGGGCGCGTGAGTCCTCTCACTCTCATTCCGGGACAGCCAAGGGCATCAAAGCAAGGTGAGTCTCTCTGTCCCACCCAGAGAACCATAGCACCAGCCTGATCATCCACCCAGCCAGCCAGGCAGGAAGACAGAGCAGGTCAGAGTACCTAGGGTAGGGTAGCAGGCCCCATAATGACTCGGTCTGCCCGCCACCACTTCACACCGCAGCCAGGCAGGCCCAGGGGCATAACTCTGGGCCCCGGGAACAGGGACCAGGGGCCGACAAGGGATGGAAAGAGAACAATCGGAAGAAAAAAGGGAGAAAATAGAGAGAAAAATCAAGAGTAGCATAAAAAAAAAATAGGAAAAGGAGACCTAAAAAGGAATATCCTAGATGTGGCCCCTGGCCTGTTGGACTTTCCTCATTCCAGTACAGGATCTGTAAATAGCTGCTGACGCTTTCAATCCAGCATCACACAATGGTCCTGCTATTCAGGCCAGCCACTCCACAGCGCATGCTTTTAGCCTCGCTGGGATACTATCCTCACAGGCGTTTCAGCCCTGAACAACACATAGCTAAACCAAGACTTTTAGCCCTGCATACAGAGCTAAACCAGCCGAGCTGTACGGGCCTTTTCAGTACATAAAAGCAGGCCATGTAGCGTAGAACAGCATTGATGCGGTGGTACAATATGAATAGTTTATTACACAGGGAGGGAGTCCTGCTGTACTGGAATCTATTATGGGGGTTGAAGCACAATGCTGCTCCATTTTCTCCCTCCACCAGCTACTTTGCATACCTCTGTTATATATATATATATATATATATATATATATATATTTACCTGTATATTTGTTTGATGGTCAGTATTTTTTATATGGGCAAACTTTGTTGCCGAACTTTGTTGCGTGTCTGGGGCAGTGTGTGTGTTTATATGTGAAGAAAGTGTGTGTGTGTGTGTGTGTGTGTGTGTGTGTGTGTGTGTGTGTGTGTGTGTGTGTGTGTGTGTGTGTGTGTGTGAGGGAGAGAGAGAGAGTGTGTATAATGTGAGTATGAATGGGTGGGAAAGAAACGTTCAGCGGTCTAACTAGCATCCCGAGTTGCACATTGTCCAAATGTAACATTCTGCTATTTGTAAAAGCACTATTGTTTATAACAGCCCTGCTCTCTGTCCTCTCTCATTCCAGACAATAAGATGACTCACCATTGCACCAAGTTCTCCGGCCACTGGAAGGTATGTGAGACTGGCTTACTGAGTGTGCATCATATAAAAGGCCTGCCGTGGACCTGTTTCAATACTTTAAAATACATCCGTCCATGACCTAAAAGCAATGTGGTGGAATTCTTACTTCCACCTATCCCACCGTGGCAGATCAGTGATTACCTCAAGGAAGGAAGAGGGGAAAGAAGGATGAATTTGTCAAGGATTTGAGCTCAGTCTGTGGGTCCAGGAAAACTCTTTGACCAGAGAGATGCGGGAGAAACGGGTCTCTAGGATCAATGTGACAAACCGTTTATCACAGCAGTCTGTTCGGTCAACAGCAGGGTCGGGTCTAGACACGCTCTTTCTGTTCCCGCTGAACACATTACACCCTGCACGGATTTAGACAAATCACAGACCATATTAACTCTAAAGAGTTGTAGAGACTTACGGCTGCACACCACAGGCGGCTGGTGGCACCTTAATTGGGGAGGACGGGCTAACAGTAATGTCTGGAACGGAATGAATGGAACTTATCGAACGCGTCAAGCACATGTTTTCCACGTGTCTGATACCATTCCATTTATTCCATTCCAGACATTATTATGAGCCGTCCTCCCCTCAGCAGCCTCCCGTGCTGCACACAAATCTCAGCTTGAACCTGTCCAGGTAAATAGATAGATAGATACAGTATGTAACACATGTCTCTCTCTCTCTCTCTGTCTGTCCCTCTCAGATCATTGTCTTCGACGAGGAGTGCTTCCAGGGCCGTCGGCATGAGTTCACCTCAGAGTGCTGCAACGTGATGGAGTTCGGGTTCGAGACTGTGCGCTCCCTCAGGGTGGAGAGTGGAGCGTGAGTACTTACACACAAATCCCCACTTCATATCCCCACCCGCAGAAACACTCAAAACAGACCTTCCACTCGCTGGTTTCAGTCTTTAGAACTATTGCTCAGAGAAGCTGAGGGAAAATGATGATCTCAATGTGATGTCTTACTTCTTCCCTTTCTCCCTCTCGCTCCTATAGTTGGGTTGGCTATGAGCATGCTTCCTACCAGGGCCAGCAGTTTGTGCTGGAGAGAGGAGAGTACCCCCAGTGCGACGCCTTCGGCGGTAGCAATGCCTACCACATCGAGAGGATGACCTCCTTTAGGCCCATTGCCTGCGCTGTGAGTAACTAAACTACCGCTCTCTGTCTACTCCTATCTGTTTCCATCACTATCTATTCCACACTCTTCCTCTTGACTGACTAACTGACAATCCCCCCCCGTCCGTCCGTCCATCCGTCCGTCCGTCCGTCTTCGCCCCTCCAGAACCACAGGGAGTGTCGTATGACCATTTATGAGCGCGAGAACTACCTTGGTCGCAAGGGCGAGCTGAGCGATGACTACCCCTCCCTCCAGGCCATGGGCTGGTGCAACAACGAGGTTGGCTCCCTCAGGATCCAGTCCGGAGCGTGAGTAGCCGGGCCCTTACCACAGTCAACCTCTCTCTCTCTCCTTCTCTCTCTCTCTCCTTCTCTCTCTCCCTCCCTCTACTTCACTCACTTTCTCTCTCTCACTCCAATCTGCTTCTATCTCTCTCGCTCTTTCTCTCTCTCAATTTCCAATCAAATGTTTTACTACTCCCTTAGCCTCATAGTATCCATTACCGCCAACTGACTCTGAAATCTCTTTCTGTCTCTCTACCTAACAGTTTCGTGTGCTACCAGTACCCCGGATACCGTGGCTACCAGTACATCATGGAGTGTGACCGTCACTGCGGCGAGTACAAGCACTTCAAGGAGTTCGGCTCCCACTCCCAGACCCCTCAGATCCAGTCCATCCGCCGCATTCAGCAGTAACCTCTCACCCGTTATCCCAAGCTTAACCCCACTGTTACCCAATGCTGAATAAACTGTCTTTCTAAAACCTCACTGACCTCCCGTCCATGCTTGTGCCTCTCTGAATGTACGTCAACTGTAGGTGAAATTGTACTACTAGAAACATAGCTAAAGACAAACAAACAACCACGGGGCTGTTGAGACATTTTAGACTGGAGCGCTTTGGAAAACATTACATTTACTGGCCAGCAGGTGGCGCTACGTCTCCACGACAGTAATTGCACACACAAAAAAAAGGAAGATCAATCTATTGACAAAATATAATAATAAAATATTGCTTGGTTAAATCAAATATAACAGTGTGATGACGTACATTGTTAAATAGAATTATGAGACAAAGTGGCCTTCGAAGACAGGCTATGATAAGAGTCAGGTGGGTTGGTGGAAGCTCGGCTGACCCCCATACCATTTGGGATGGGCATTGGAGCTCAATTTTGCAGTGCTTTCATCAGACGTGTTTGCTTCCCATTTGTAAAATACTTGTCCAAAAATAAATCACTGTTGTATAGGTTGTAAAGCCCAACAAAATTCGTCAGCAATTAGTATTTTATTAACAGTGCATCACATACTAAGGCCTACTGGCCAATTCATATGCATACTGAATTTTAGGAAAATCAAGTGTCACATTTAAATATGCGTATATATGCTTCAAAATCTGATTAAACAGGTCTCCAACATACGCCTACAATAAAGTGGTTTCAAGATACACAAATGGGTTGTCTACTGATTCAGGGATTGGTCCATTGGATTGATCCGGCTAGTTATCTCCCAGATGTCTGCACCCCCAAAGCCAATTCCTCCTTCGGCCGCCTCTCCTTCCAGTTCTCTGCTGTCAATGACTGGAACGAACTACAAAAATCTCTGAAACTGGAAACACTTCCCCCTCACTAGCTTTAAGCACCAGCTGTCAGAGCAGCTCACAGATTACTGCACCTGTACATAGCCTATCTATAATTTAGCCCCAAATCTACCTCTTCCCCTACTGTATTTATTTATTTTGCTCCTTTGCACCCCATTATTTCTCTTTCTACTTTGCACTTTCTTCCACTGCAAATCTACCATTCCAGTGTTTTACTTGCTATATTGTATGTACTTCGCCACCATGGCCTTTTCTTTTGCCTTTACCTCCCTTATCTCACCTCATTTGCTCACATTGTATACAGACTTATTTTTCTACTGTATTATTGACTGTATGTTTGTTTTACTCCATGTGTAACTCTGTGTTGTTGTATGTGTCAAACTGCTTTGCTTTATCTTGGCCCGGTCGCAATTGTAAATGAGAACTTGTTCTCAACTTGCCTACCTGGTTAAATAAAGGTGAAAAAAAAGAATAATAAAATGTGTCACTCATCTATTATTCATGTGATAGTCAAAAAAAAGATACCCATACTGAGTGCCTAGTGCCTACCTCCCTCTTTTGAACACTGTTACAAACAATGTATTTTCTTTTTTAGTTAAACAGAATAGTGCTCATTTTATATAAACGTTTTTTTTTTTTTTTACTAAAATCGTAATTGGGCATTTATAATCATGTAGTTCCCCGTCCATGAGCGATCCGGCTCCGTGACATGTTTTCCAGGCGTCTCAATCGCAGCGTGAGGAAGTGGGGCTTTCACAGTAGCTAAACTAGCTTGTTTCTGAGAATACAGAATACACTGGGGGACACACACACAAAACCCCACCACACAGCTGCACACAGGAGACTCAGCCGACCAAACGGAGTCAAGTCTACGGTCTCTACTCGGACTCGCCAGGGATAAACAAGAAGAAATCTGTGCCTCTTTGAGGAACGTAAAACGAAACAGGATATCAAAACGTTCTCCCGCGTCGTCAGATTCGGTCGAACGCACCGATCTCGGCGGCTCGTCCGGGGATTCCTTCTGGCTACTGTAGCAAGAGGAAAGCGTCTTGGGTAGCGCGCAAGCAAGGGAGGAAAAAAAGAAACGTACGGTCACAACACTTGACTCGAGGAAGACGCTGACAGGCAGCTGACATTAGAAGACAAAATATGCTCTTAGGTTGTTCGTTTATCTTCCGTTGTATGTTGGTTAGCTAGCAAGTTTCTGTCGGTCGCCCGGTGAAAGACTCAACTTCCAGTGGAAGTCAAGTGGCGAGAGACCGTGGACGGTTGACAAGCTAACGTTAGCTAGCCAATTTCCTCCTTCCAACGCCCCCTCCCCCCATCATAACAGCTAGCTAGCCACTGGTGTCTCCACGCCAGAGCCCACAACACTGGGTGAAAGAAATGATTATGGTCAAATTTGTGTGCGGTTTGAAATGACGTGCATTTGCCCGAAGATCAGGATTCGTTAGCTGAGATCGCTAACTGCATGAGTGGGTTTCGTGTCGGTGCGATAAAGCGGTTGGTAGCTAGCGCTAGCTATCTACGCTAGCTCAGTGAGTATATTATCTAACGTTAGCTGGTTAGTTCAAATTGAACTGGCTACAGTTACAGGATTAGCTACTTGCTAGCTACTGTAAGTAACTCGCTACCAAGTAGCAACGTTTTGCACAGCAGTTGGTCGTAGCAAACAATTGTCCCCTAGTTAAATTTAGAATCTAACGTTAACTGGCTGTTTTCGTGGCATCATTTGTATAAATATTGCATATAGTTACTGTAGTGCCAATAACATATTGTTGTTTTCTTGTTAGCTAGATAGATTTTTTGTCGGGTATCTAGCTGATTGTTTAAGCATATTTTTTGTTGTTGCATGCTGGCCTGGATATTCAACTAGCAACCTGCGTCTGTATGGCGACGTTGTACGATGTATGTCCTCTGATCAAGAATAACATTGTAGACAGACAGGAAGCCAACAACTGGCGATATGAAAGCAACGCTGGCAATTGTTTTGATTGTTCATTTTGGTGAATACGTGTGAACCTACCTTATTCGACATCTGGACTATTCAATTCGTGGTCGGATTATTATTTTTTTTTACACAGGCGAGCTGGCTTGCTCTTGTTATTTTAGCTTTCTACCCTTGTCATCGGCCCATCTTTGTCGATGCTTAATGTTTTGTTTTATATTAAAGCATAGGCGACAAGAAACAGTTGGGAAGCTTGGAACATACGTCTTGCTGGAGTCACACGTACCGCAATATTTACATTATTTTTTTAGCTTGCCAAGAAGATAAAACAAATCATCCAGGATCAGTGGGGTTTGACAGTTATTAGCTAACTAGCTGGCTCGCTAGTTAGCCAAATCTAGCAGGTGGTCCATCTAAATAAGTGAAGCGCTCTGAATGTGTGGAGGGGGGTGCAGAAACGAAAATCTCATCAATCTTGTCTGCCATTTATTTTTAACTGCTTATATTCAGGGGGCCATGAAACCACCACACACGTTTTGCACATAACGGAACCTTATTGATGGAAGAAAAGAAGAACAAAAACACACCCAGATGAGTGAACTCTCCATAAACTAGTCATCTAGTGAGCTATCAATTTGTTTTTCTGTCACAATGGTTGTGTTTTGAGAGACCGTGTTTGCCAAACCTAGAGGAAGAAAACGAAACGCACCATTCGATGGTCGCCCCTTGTCATCCGCATAGCTGTCTTGGTCGCCCTGGTTGGATCTAGCTAGATTCCGTGGACATTCGCTTTGTCTTTCCTATATATAAAAACAAAAAAACGTTCCCACGACAGGTGTTGTGTCCACTCAAGGTTGAAGATGGCGGACCTCGAAGCAGTTCTCGCCGATGTCAGCTATTTGATGGCGATGGAGAAGAGCAAATCTACTCCAGCGGCCCGGGCGAGCAAGAAAATCATACTGCCTGAACCCAGGTACATAATTGCTCATCCGCCTTATATTGTGCCTCGGTCAGTCAATGTTTACCAGTCAAATTGGTGTGTTGTATGTATGTGTAGGGAGAAAAACCCTACCTAATTCAAATGTGTCAGTCAGTTGCAGTAGCTTGCTAAAGGAAACAATTTGTCAACTGTGTCTGGCTTCAGGGTCCCAACCATCTGAGGCCCCCATCCCTCAAATCCGCTTTAGTTCGATTTGCATCTGACATAATGCCATCCTAGAATTCTATCATTTTAATGATGCTTATTAACGATGGGTTCTGAAGACCAGACCAAGAGTCATTCCGGCTATTACCAAAACAGCCCATCTACCACCCAGGGTGGAAAGTTAACACCAGCCAACTCAAATGCTGGTAGATTTTGGCATTATCTGGTAAAATGTCTATTCTTACCAGCTGCATTGCATTTGGGAGCAGTTTATTTTATCCAAAGCTGACGTAAAAAAAAAAACATATATATATTTATTTATTTGAGTGGGTCAGCTCTGGAAGAGAGAAATCTGAATGCTAACGTGGTGAACGCGGGGTGGGGTGTACAGTAATCTGTGATTTGTACAGTCTTTTCTGTGATTCATCTTAATTCTAATAATATTTCCAACATTTAAGTGGCTGGTAAAATTGCGGCACTGCGGCTGGTGGACCAAAAAGTTGATTTACCACCCTGCTAACACCACCACCACCATCTGTTGGCAGAAGCTATTTATTTATTTATTTTTTGCTTTGAATATAAATAATATGCCATTTTTTTTTCATCTGTTACATTAATCTGTTAGGCCTATCTGTTTATGATGGAATGATGCGGTGAAAGATTAGAAGAGACCAATTGATAGAGGGAGCAGGACGGGGTCTTCTGCATCCATCCTAGCCTGATTAGTCAGGGAATACCAAAATACCATAAAGGTCAATGTATCAAAATAAACAACCAAATACTTTTATTTTGTAATGTATTTAATTAAAATACATGTATTTTGTATTTAAGGATACATTTGCAAGTAGCTGGGGCCGAACAGCGACAATGTCTTAGTAAAGTTTACAGAAATGTTTCCTTGCTATGACTGATATGTTGTTGTTTATCTACCTTAGTTGAGCAAGGCCCCCCGGATAATAGTGTCTGCAAGAAAGAGATCAAAATGTAACATTATGTGTGAAAATGAACACACCAAGATGAACAGCAAATCATACTGTTTCATGTTTTATTACTTATACGTACAAGATTTGATATATGAAATGTGTACTTGCAGGTTCCTTCTCGACAATGTAACACCAATAAGAAATAATTAAAGATTACAATACGAAACAGATAAATGGCACACAGTATTATTATTGGCCTTGTTTCGGGGCAGAGCTCATTAGAATTATACTCAGCATGCTTTGCAATTGTACATTTTTACATATACATTTGATATTTAGTTCATTTTAACAGACACTCTTATCACACCATAGTGCAATCAGGCTTCAGATACCAATGCAGGGGGAAAGGGGGTGGCAAAATATGAAGTGCAATAAAAATAATAATTTGAAAACACAAATTGCACCTCCTTGAAAGTATCTTGTCGCAAAATACATTGATGTGTAGTTCAGCCTAGTGTAACAGAAATGACAAAATACTCAGATGTAGTTGAAATAGATATTTCGTATACATGTGAAATAAGTTCTGCCCATCTCTGGCAGTTATACACAATGAACTGGGGGGGCGGCAGGTAGCCTAGTGGTTAGAGCATTGGACCAGTAACCGAAAGGTTGGTAGATCGAATCCCCGAGCTGACAAGGTAAAAAATCTGTCGTTCTGCCCCTGAACAAGGCAGTTAACCCACTGTTCCTAGGCCGTCATTATAAATAAAAATGTGTTCTTAACTGACTTGCCTAGTTTTAAAAAATAGTGTGTTTACCGGTCTGAAACTAATGCCTTCAAAATCGTGTGAATGCACCCTACAAGCTAGAATGTTGAATAAAATTTCATTTAAACGTACTCTTCCAGTTTTCTGAGCAGTTTTACCCAACTTTTTGAGGGGAGGGTATATGGTTCTGTTCGGCACCAAGATTAAGTTAGTTTTATATTGGATATATTTGTTTTTCTCCCGTCAATAGCTATTGAACCAAGGATGCCGTGACAATGAAAATGTTAAATTCCAAATCGGTAGGATGGAGAACAATCCACACGTATGCTTAGTTAACTTTAGATTTTTGGGGAATTTTCGGAGGAAGAATGAAACGTCACACACAAAAAAAGGTGTTAGTTGTTCCTCATCTTCCCCTGATTCAGAATATACCATTTTCATTGCATGCTTGATTAAATAGCTATTGAAGAGATTAAAAAAATAACAAATGAATATCCAATATTAAACAAATTTTACCTTGTTGGCGAACAGAAGCATATACCTACTGGCTCTCTAAAAAGTCAGGAAAACAATACTTTCCTGTGGTTATTTTGTCTCCAGAACAGCTGAAGGACAAACTGCACAGACAACCGGTAGAGTAAGCTTTGAAAGCTGCAATATATCACTTTTTTTGGGGCGACCCGACCAAATTCACATAGAAATGTGAGTTATAGATATGTCACTCATTAAAAGCAAGCCTAAGATGCTGTAGATCTGTACCATGTGCATTATTTCTATGCTTCCTATTCTTAAGTTTTGTTTTTGCTTCTTACTTTCAGTTTCATACACCAGCTTCAAACAGCTGAAAATATAATAGTTTTTGGAAAATGTATTTCACAGTGGTTTAGATGGTACAATGATTCTCTACACTATACTTGCTTGTTTTGTCACATAAAGTGAAATTAGTCAAACTATTAGGATTTTAGCAACCAGGAAATGGCAAAGCGATTTCTGCATAGTGCATCTTTTAAATGTAATTTTATTAAACATTCTGACATGTAAGCAACATTTACACTATTTTGCAGGGATTGGTTTCAGGCTGTGAGTAACAATTAATTGTGTATTACAGCCTGATTTAATCAGACTACATCCATCCATTCACATCTGTGTATCTCTCCCCTTCAGTAGCCTGACTCTGCCCACTCAATCACTGGTGTTTTAAGATAACTGTTTATTAACACAGGTTTTAAATAACAAATGCAGGCTTACAGGCAGGCAGCTACCATTGGGATGTTGTCGGGAAATGCGAGGCGATGGAAATGTTGCATTTTGGAGTGTGTGGTGTTTGCGAGGCCATTGATGCCAGCCTTAGCAACACATTCTGTCAGCTATTATTGTTGGAGCTAACTGCTGTGTCTAACTGCTGTGCAGCCCAGACAAAGATGTTATCTCCCGTTAGGTGTATAGTAGTGTGGATAGGCCCTGTTGTCTGTGACCTTTAGATACGATTCATGCTAAACTGTTTGCTATAAGCACTTTGGGTGTGACCCTGGCCGTGACCCATTCCCCAAGGGTGTCTGAGGGAGAGTTGGGCTATGCAAAAAAACACATTTCCAAATCACATGCATATTAGTACACACTTGTGAAACAGGATTAATATGAGCTCCCACCAAGTTGTTATTATATTTGCAAAAAATACAAATAAAATGCCTTACTATAACAGAAAACCAATTTGACCTTTTCAGATTTGGCTACACCTTCCTCTGCCAAACATTTCAATTCTCGTCAGGGTTTGAGTGTCTAGTCTGTTACAGTAGGAAGTCAAGCCTATACGGGAAAGAATGATGTGGTGGAGGGTTTGGTGATGTCTGTTTTGTTGGTGAAGAGTGGATATCGGTGGCATTCGCAATTGTGTGAATTGAACAGCGGATGGATGTGGTGAACGTGGGATAACATGTTAACAAGTGTCTGACTTGTAGTCTAGGCTCAGGCTGTAACGGCTAGGCTTAAAATCCCTTACCAAGCTTAAGCTTCAAAGCTTCAGAAGCACAGTATGTTATGCTGTCGCCATGTATTACTTGATGGACTTTTCGCGGTCATAATATGTAGCGTGGTGGCGAGCAACGAACATAGATCCAATGTCTTCCTCAAAGTTGTTTCTGACAATGTGTTACATTTGCTTTAATCCGAGTGATCCTTGCTGATGTGCTGAACGTTTTACCAAGTGGCAGGTAGCCTGTTGTTCATCAAATAGCTTAGAGACTTTAAGTATAGAGCTGACATGATTCACTTTTCTACCTGACACAGATCATTTCTATTCTGCAAAATACAGTCTATATATGTGAATCTTCTGTAACGTTGCAGATATAACTGTCACGAAAAGAGCTTTAAGCCTATTGCTTATTCTACAAGTTGGAGATGGGCTAGATGTCTGTCCGTTATACATTTCTATCTGAACGTTTTGTGACCCTGGGATGTATTCATTAGACGGATTCCGTTGCAAAATGTTTTGTGTTTTGCGGAACGTCTCGCAACAGACACCATTTACTCTAGGAACCAATAAGAAGCAAACGGAAGGAAAACGGGGAGTGACCTACCTGTTTTCGTTCCGTTTGCTCTGTTTACTTCCGTTTTGGTTCTTTAAACAGTAAATTGTTTCCGTTGCGAGACTCGGGAATACACCCCTGGTGTTTTGTGCAGCAGCACCCCACTGCCTAACGGGAGCTGTAGTGCAGACAGACTTCCTCACCGCTGACTGACCACCTCAAGGGATCAGATCAGCAACCCGGGCACCGGTTTCCTGGCCTCAGAATAAGCCTAGTCTTGGTCTAAGCACTTCCCAATAGAGATTCGCCATTGCTCACTCTTTTGCAGGACAGTGCTGCCATTTTACGCGCATTTGCGACCAAAAAAAAGAAATGTGCGCGAACTGCAAAAGTCAAGCATGAGTACATGTGCAAGTAAAATGTATAGCAAAATTGCTGTAGCTATTTCTGCAGTTTTGTTTTCGTACTCTTGTATATCGCACAAGGAAATACAAATCCCATATCCCACCTTGTGCAGCGACAGTGCATGGGGGGGCTGTGTAAGTGAAGTGCTGAAAGATACCAAATTTTGAAGCCCACAACACATGCATTTACCAGAAAGTCTACTAAAGTGAGACTTTGCCCTCGTGTTTCTTGGCTATTTACGTCGTTTTGTTCACCCGCTAGGTTCCTGACGTCACTGCTACCACGGAAATCTCCTGCCTGGAAAGGGTGACTCAAATATTTGAGGGGGTACATTGTACTTGATTGAGCATGGAACACCCCAGAAACCTATTATTCATGCACTTTCGGTAATTTGTTATTATTGAAACACTAGGGCTGGGAATTGACAGGGACTTCACGATACAATATTATCATGGTACTTGGGTGCCGATACGTTTTAGCGACTCTCACGATTCTATATGCATTTGCATCGATGTTCCAAACACATTTCTCACCGTATGTCTGCCGCAGAGGGACGAGAGATCCATGAGAACACGAGTTTCAGTCATGGAAATAAATGCTGAAAACAAATAGTCTCCCTATTTAAAAAGATGGAGAACGAGCTACGAAGGAAACAGTTTTGGTGCGGGCCCAGCAAACTAGTGCAAAAACACTATTGCGATTAATGTCAAAACGATACGATATAGCGTCAAAAATAATATCCGTGACATCCCTTTTTAGTGAAATGCAATATGGGATGCGTTTAGTCACATCTATTGATGAAATCAAATCACGAACCGGGCCAAAGTTGGCCTACAAATGGATGACATTATGCTTACAGAAACTCCACTGTGTGTGTTCAGGACAGGCTGGGCTGACCATGGCCATTTGGCAAAGCCACTTGTTCATTTGTTGTTTGCTATAGATGTTGTCAATGAACAGGTCCAAACTACAACCTAGACCAAATTTAGACTGTTGTTCTTGACTTTTCTACGCTGGTCTCATATTGAAACCAGTCTTTTCCACTGTGGGTGGTGCAGGCTTTTGCTCCAGCAGAGCAGTAACGCACCGGATTAATATTCTATCATCAGTCTTCAAACCAAGGCTTTGATTTGTAGAATCAGGCGCTTAGCTCTTCAGAAAAAGACATTCTGGCACTGAGAAATGATTAGCTAGCTAATTCTGTTAGTGTCGGTGTTTACAATTTAGCGAGGCTACTTCTCTGAAAGTGCCTATGTGTGTTCTATCCAGTCATAGTCAGGCTTCTGTGACTTCCTCATCCTCTCACAGTCCCAGCTCTGTCAGGCTCCGAGCTAGTTTAACGAGCTGCGTTGTGAAAGTGAAACGGAGTAGGCCTGCTGTTCGGGTTTCCCCCCCCCCAACAACCTGGAAAGCAGGTTTACTGCCCCAACATTGAAGGGCCGTTGTTTACTCCGAAGGGATCGGTATTCAGATGGTTTGACTCCTCCTTTTTCCCCTCGTAGCGTCGGTCGTACTACACACGTCAGGAGAAGTGTGCGGGGCGTCAATCTCAAATGGAAAAGATCGCCTCAGCTAATAAGCTTTGGAAGAGGTTGCTCTTCAGAGGCCAAACACTGAATTTAGCCTATTGCGTCCTAGGTGTGTGTGTGTGTGTGTGTGTGTGTGTGTGTGTGTGTGTGTGTTGAGCTTAGGTGTAGATGGGAATTCTATTGCTAATCATGCATTAGGTATTTGTTTACAGGGCAGAAGAGATAAGACGCTATTCATCTGTATTAAAAGAACATGTCATGGCGGTGATAGTGGGGTTTGCTTTAACACTGGCTGAAGTAGTAAGCTATACATGGCCTGCTCTTTATGATTTACGCTGCATTAGTCTCTCTCTCTCTCTGTCTCTCTCGCTGTCACTCTGCTCCATCTCTCTCTCTCTGTCTGTCTCTCTGCCTCGGTGTGTGTACTAAAGCCAGGATTACCATACAGCGCAGCGGGAATTAATACAGCAGATTGAGAGAAAGCATTAATTCCATCGGGCCAGGGTCAGCAACATCGCTACTGTCGTGGGCTGTGACATAGGCTAGTCCGTCCGAACATAAGCGGCTCAAGTGGACAGAGTGACTGTTTTAGCCGACAGTGCCACAACCGCCGCCATCCCAGAAACACTTACCAGATCTGACCCGTCTGATCCCTGGCCGGCTTTATGGAAATGATTTGTTTTTAATTTGATAAGGATTTAAAAGATTACCACTGGGATAATGTGTGTGCTCTCCTGGAATTGGCTATGATGACAATCCAACTAGAGGGAGTTAACAAGAGGGAGACATAGAGGGGGATATAGAGGGAGACATAGAGGGAGATATAGAGGGGGGGGAAGAGGAAGCGTGCTGAGAGCCAGCGTTGATGTGAGCTTTTAAATGTCTTGTAAAGGCAGTTCTGAAACGGTGAGGTAAATAAATAAAGGCCGTTTGTATTTTGTGTGTGTGTGTGTGTGTGTGTGTGTGTGTGTGACGTTGTAGAGAGAGCAGTGCTGCTACATTCTCCAGCCTTTGCCTGCTGGGCAGAGGTGGGATGTTGACGGCAGCACTGGAAGCGAGAGAGAGGAGTCCAGGATGGGGGGGGGGACACGAGCTCTGTATTGTTCGAGCGAGATCAGGGAGAGACGAGAGATGATGTGTGTTGTGCAGTAGGAGGTGGCAGGAATCAACTGGGAGGATAAGGAAGGATGACTGAGAGGAAGGGGGAATGTGGGGTAGTTGCAGGAGGCAGATTCAAATGGGGGGCGGCGGGGAGTGTGAAGCTTCCTCGTCTCCTCTCCTCCATCTCTCAATAATCTGAAGTATACAAGTCCTATCCGTTTCAATCCTCGACGGGAATTATTGAACTATTAGTAAGTGGGTGGAGTCGGTGGATTGTTATTGGCTATTGTAGCAGAGAGTGGATTCTGATTGGCCAGTGTGTTGTCTTTAACAAAATACATTTTTTTTTATTTAACCTTTATTTAACCAGGCAAGTCAGTTAAGAACAAATTCT
>NC_138301.1:85513012-85520512 GCF_965601325.2 Salmo salar | reverse complement strand
TGTTCGTGCGTCCCAGACACTATCCGAATGGTAAAGAAGGGTCGCGCGCATGGCGCAATTCGTGACAAAAGAAATCTAAATATTCCATTACCGTACTTTGAAGCATGTCAACCGCTGTTTAAAATCCATTTTTGTGCCATTTTTCTCGTAAAAAAGCGATAATATTCCGACCGGGAATGTCCATTTAGCTAAACAGAGGAATGAAAACAAACCTTTCGGTCGACGCGGGCACGAGCCTGAGTCTCACAGTACTGTAACCAGCCACTACCCAAACGCGCTACTTTGTTTCAGCCAGAGCCTGCAAAGCCACGATTCCGCTTTTTGCCGCCTTCTGAGAACCTATGGCAGCCGTAGGAAGTGTCACGGGACAGCTAAGATCCTCACTCTTCAATAAACAGAGACAAGAAGAACGACACCTTGTCAGACAGGCCACTTCCTGCATGAAATCTTCTCAGGTTTTTGCCTGCCATATGAGTTCTGTTATACTCACAGACACCATTCAAACAGTTTTAGAAACTTTAGGATGTTTTCTATCCAAAGCCAATAATTATATGCATATTCTAGTTACTGGGCAGGAGTAGTAACCAGATTAAATCGGGTACGTTTTTTATCCAGCCGTGAAAATACTGCCCCCTAGCCATAACAGGTTAATTTGGGTACGTTTTTCATCCGGCCGTGAAAATACTGCCCCCCTATCCCGAAGAGGTTTTAAGAGTTATAATCGACTACTGAGATGGTATTCAGTAAACGTGTTGTTTCATCGAACACGTCCATGCAGGAATGCATGATTCAATATATTTTTATGCGCAACCTGATCCAGTGATTGTCGTGAATTCTGGGTTGACGATTATGCTATTGTTATATTTGACTGTTAAAATAGAATGCAAAAAAAAAAGATGTATTTTGTTCAATAGAGATGAATTTGCCTACGATAGAGATGAATTTGCCTACATCTGAATGTGCACTAATATCATGGCCTTATTTATCTGGGGCTACTTCACCACCCGAGTAAAGTGGAAACTCAAAAACACGTTAGCTAGATCGAGAGTGGAATGAGTGGGTCGCTCGTCACAGAACCAGGCCCCTACAAAACGGGCACATTGCAGGGCAGGGACTTTCATTACAGGAATCAAAAGGATAATGCCCATTACTGTTTGACCGAGTCATGGTTTTAGCCTCCTAAAAAAAAGAAATGGGGCGTTTGGAGTGAGGTGACCATGTAGAATGGGCAGCTCGCGCTAATGCGACCAATACATTTTGCTACTTGCACAGCCAAGTCAAAGGGTCAGAAAATGTGACTAAATGGTTGCAGTCTGGAGCTCTGAGCAGGTTTTGTTCCTCTTGAGCGTAAAAGTGTTTTTTTTCTGGTTAAATATGTGTGGGGACGGTTAAAGCGTGAACACACACTTTTTCTGTTATGATTAGACACTTCCTGTATAGTGACGAGAGATGGAAAGACGGAACAGAGAGGGGGGGGGGGGTTGTCTACATGGATATATTGAAGGAAAGACATTGTGAGCCGGAAGAGCGAGAGAGCCAGGAGAAAGACGGGAGCGAGAGAGAGAGAGGGAGAAAGAGAAATGAAGCTTCCTACATCCGAGGACTGGAGTAAAAGAGTGGAGATGGATGGAGGAGAGGTGTGTGTTGTGGACTGTTGAGATGTGAGTTAGGGAGACTTAATCACCGTGTTATATTTAGCCAGTTCAGGTGATTCCAGTAATGACACAAAGCCCAGAGAAGCATATGTTTCATCCTAGGTGTGTGTGTGTGTGTGTGTGTGTGTGTGTGTGTGTGTGTGTGTGTGTGTGTGTGCCTGCCTGTGCCTAGAGGTCGCAGTAAGGCAATTCTTGTTCCCTGGTGTGTGTGTCTGTCTGCGTGCTACTCTGACAGGAACAGAGGAGGACTGGGAGAGGGAGGGGCTTGGCCTGGAGAGGAAATCATGCGTAGGGCCTAGTGAAGAGATAAAGGAAAGGGGGAAGGGGAGAGAATGAAAGTAGTTTGTTTTTCCTCCCTGCATTCTCCGTGTGTGTGTGTCTGTGCGTGTACTCAGCGCGGGTCAGATGGACGCCATTGGAGAAAGGAGACCCACAAAAACGCAGAAGTGGCGCGTCGAGCAGTATGTAGTGTTGGGAGGGTTTTTAGCTCTGCGACAAGGCCTTGTGCACTTTGTACTACAGAGGGGAAATCTGACGATTCGCTCATCATCCGCAATGTACAGTCAATCCAGTCACTTCCCCACCGAGACCATCACAGTCTTGTGCTGCCATGGCTCAGCGTCAAACGGCGTCTGCCACAGCGCCTCCTTTTTAACTGGGTGTGCGTGTCTGATTTAACGTGCGCGCGGGTAGCTGGCCAATCGTACGCCGTCTCTTCAGACGGTCGCTTTTTTTAAGTGAATCAGAGGGACAAATGAAATGAGATGAGATGCAATTCCCTCCGTTCTGAGGTAGTAAACAGTGCATCATTCTCACTCCCTCCCTCCCCCCCCCCCCCCCCCCCTCTCTCTCTCTCTCTCTCTCTCTCTCTCTCTCTCTCTGGGAGGTTATGAAGAGACACTGCTCATGACAGCTCAGTTAATTAAAGCCTCTGAACTCTGAACTGCAACGTTTTTTGGGCTGGATAGGTCCGTGCCTAGTTCATACAGTCTATGAGCAGAAGTCTTGTTTTACATCGATTATCCAGAAAATCCCTAGATTGAAAGCAACTGTTTTTCTGGAGCCTGTGCCATTCTATTTCTATCCCCCCCCCCCCTTGGCAATTTGCGTTCTAGCCAATGAGCTTCAGCCCCTCCGCTCTTTGAGTGACAGCTTGCCAGAAGCACACACAGCTGAGGGAGAGCGAGGATATGGGTGCACGTATATGATGTAATACGCTATTTTCGGGGACCACTTTTGGTCAGTGAACTCCACTTTCAGAACTACTGGCTAAAAAGTATACAGAAGTAACCGAGAATCTCTTTAACCGCAGCACACTCGTCCATCTAGTTTGGCGTGTGCGTGCGCGCGTGTATTTTGTGTGCCTGCATGGTGTGTGTGAGGGTACTCTGTGTGTGCGGTGTTAGTGTGAGATGACCCCGTCCTTTAAATAACCTTGTCTACCTGTGACAGGGAGGCCAGAGTTGACTGTTGTGGTGTTTTGTGTGAAGTGATAGTCGCATGGTCGTAGAGAGGAGACGAGCGAGTGAACAGTGTTCTAACGTCCCCTCTTTTCTTTACTCTCTCGTCTACCATCCTCCTTACTTCTGTCCTCCTCTACCCGTCCTCCTCTACCCGTCCTCCTCCTCACCCCGAACTTCTGGTAGCCAAGGTTTCTACCCGGGCGTGGTTGTCCACCCCCTCGTTGTCGCCTGTGCTTCCTGGTGGGCGGCGAGGCCTAGACGATCAGTTTATGGGATTTCGTCTGACAATCGACTTGATCTGTATTGCTCTGCTCCCTGTGGTTTTAGGGCCACTCGTATTTTTACCGTCTGTAAACCCACACTACTAGATCTACCGCTGCAGAGAGAGCGATCAGGCGGAGGAAGGATTTGGAGCGAAGGGGAAGAAGAAGACGCCCAGTAACCTACGTGTTTGTTTGTCTCTGCAAGGCTGTTCCCCGTGTCATCTCGTTAGCCCGTCTATTTTAGCAGCAGTAATGCTAATCGGCTAATGCCCCGGGAAGAGACGGACACACGTGCCGGGAAGGCAACGGGCGGGGTTACCACGGCGACGCCCGGGCTAGTTTCTGAGCGCCGTTTCCGATGGGTTCCCGTAGATGGTGTGTGTGGCGAGCGCTTTAAAAAAAAATAAAAAAAATTGTGTCGGTGGTCTGTAGACAATACGCAGACTGTAGAGGTGTGAGATCATGGTACAATCACACCCTGTCATTGTGGTCCGTCTGAGGCACATTGCAGACTGTGTGTGTGTCTGATAGGGGATTGGCTCAATGAGATGAGAATCTTGTTCTCTTAAGGCCAATCCACTACAGGCCTAAGTCTCCAAGGAAAGGGCTGTGTGTGGAAGTCAACCCCAGCAGCTTTGTTGCCAGTGACGTGGACTTCCCCTGCAATTAGTTCAAAACACACACACACACACACACACACACACACACACACACACACACACACACACACACACACGTACGTGTACACAAATAGAATCGTATAATTTAATATGGTAATGTCAAAGAAACAACTTTGTGTGTGTGTGTGTGTGTTCTCGCTGACGGTGTGTGTTTCTCTGTTTCAGGTTTTCTGCTGTTCAAAGATTTCTGTTTGACTGAAATCGACGAGGCCGTGCCACAGCTCAAGTTCTACGAAGAGGTAGGAAGCTCACACGTACACTACATGACCAAAAGTATGTGGACACCTGCTCGTCGAACATCTCATTACAAAATCATGGACATTAATATGGAGTTGGTCCCCCCTTTGCTGCTATAACAGCCTCACACACTTTTCTGTGAAGGCTTTCCACTAGATGTTGGAACATTGCTGCGGAAACTTGCTTCCATTCAGCCACAAGAGCATTAGTGAGGTCAGGCACTGATTTAGGAAGATTAGGCCTGGCTCACAGTCGGCGTTCCAATTAATCCCAAAGGTGTTTGATGGGGTTGAGGTCAGGGCTCTGTGCAGGCCAGTCAAGTTCTTCCACACCGATCTCGACAAACCATTTCTGTATGGACCTCGCTTTGTGCAGGGGGGCTTTGTCATGCTGAAACAGGAAAGGGCCTTCCTCAAACTGTTGCCACAAAGCTGGAAGCACAGAATCATCTAGAATGTCATTGTACGCTGTAGCGTTAAGGTTTTCCTTCACTGGAACTAAGGGGCCTAGTCCTAACCATGAAAAACATCCCCATACCATTATTCCTCCTCCACCAAACTTGACAGTTGGCACTATGCATTGGGGCAGGTAGGCTTGTGTGCGTCTGCTCGGCCATGGAAACCCATTTCACGAAGCTCCCGATGAACAGTTCTTGTGCTGACGCTGCTTCCAGAGGCAGTTTGGAACTCGGTAGGGAGTGTTGCAATAGAGGACAGATGATTTTTACACCCTACAGCACTCACCGGTCCCGTTCTGTGAGCTTGTGTGGCCTTACCACTTCCTGGCTGAGCTGTTGCACTTAGATGTTTCCACTTCACAATAACAGCACTTACAGTTGACCGGGGTCAGCTCTAGCAGGGCAGACATTTGACGAACTGACTTGTTGGAAAAGTGGCATCCTGTGACGCAGCCATGATTTGAAAGTCACTGAGCTCTTCAGTACGGGCCATTCTACTGCCAATGTTTGTCTATGGAGATTGCATGGCGGTGTGCTCGATTTTACACGCCTGTCAACAACAGGTGTGGCTGAAATAGTCAGAATCCACTAATTTGAAGGTGTGTCCACATACTTTTGTACATAAAGTGTATATCTTTCAATCTGTCTGCCTCAACTGTCTCTCTCTTTACCACTCTCTCACTCACTCACTCACTCACATTGGTCAGAGAGCAGGAGTCTAGTGTGTTGTCTGTTGGATTTGCGGGCATGTGAGACATTTGAGATTAGGCTAATTCCATGGTGTATTTCAGAGGAAGTGTGTGTGTGTGTTAACCCCTGTGTGTGTCAGATTAAGGACTACGAGAAGCTGGACTCTGAAGAGGAGAGGTTGTGCCGTAGCAGACAGATCTATGACGGATACATCATGAAGGAACTCCTCTCCTGCTCACATGTAAGGACACGGCATCAACACGGGACACACGCCCAACACAGAGTAACAGAGTCGCCTAAAACCGCCAAACCCCCGTCAGCCTGAAATGTGTTCTGTTCCTCTCAGGGAGGAAGTTTACATGATTAGACACAATGGAACACCCCGACCGAACTAAAACCATTTGCATGCCAAACTGCACTGGGAATGACTCATTTGTTGTTGCTATATTTGTTTCACGACCCTTCTCTTTCTCTCCGTATCCTCCCCCCCCCCCCCCTCATACTCTTGTCGATTCCCCCTTTCCCTCTGTTTCTCTCTCTCTCAGGCCTTCTCTAAGAAAGCAGTGGATCACGTTCAGACTCACCTGGCCAAGAAGCAGGTGCCTCCCTCTCTCTTCCAGGTGAGGAACACGCGCTCGCTGACCCCCGTTCGTGTGTCTGTGCAGGCCCACGCCAGGGACGCAAACTCTGCTGCTTTTCGCGGGGCAATATTCGACGTTTCGGTTCCAAAATCCACGCGAACCGTGTGGATGCGAAGCAACAACAAAAAAGGTTCGGATGGGAGGGTCTGTTTCTCATGTGGAAATCATTGACTGAGTACAGAATACATCCCTACGCTTCCTACAAAAACAATGTGAAAGTGACTTCAGAGCGTGGTGTCATATCAGAGTGAGTGCTTTGTGGGCAGGCTCTGTCGTCGCTCCACACCACAAACCGTGGGGGGGGGCTGTGTGCAATGTGAGAAGTGCTGAAATACATTTTTACAAATTTAGAAGCATACAGGCATAGAAGTTGGTCGTATTTACCCGAACGTCTACTGAAGTGCCTATTTACATAGTTTTGTTCACGTGCTAGGTCATTTTTCAATGTTTACATTTGGAGCGACTGCTAGCCAAGAGACGTTGGCGATTCTCCACCGTTGCCGCGGCAACCTCCCCGTCTTAAAGGGACAGCGGAATAAAAAAAAATAATAATCTCGCCTAAGTGACTCGTACTCGAGCGTTGTGCTCGATTGAGCGTTGGACACTCCAAAAACCCATTTATTAAATTCACATTTTAGTCTATTTCTTACCGTTAAAACACTCTTCCCTCAAGTACTTTCGTCGTGTTCGTGTACTCCTTGTTTCAGTAAATGAGTTGTCGTATTTTAATTCCGTTAACACCCGGTAGTGCACCTGGTAATGTGTTGGAGACGCGAGACGGGATTTGTGTCTTCCTTTTCTTCAAGCACCTCCTATAGAACCGCTTGTCAGGTGCACATGCGTTGAACACTGATGTATTCATATCTGTGGACACTGAGATGATCATTGCAGGTCACGATGAGCCTTAGCACCCCTCCCCAGGACACTATTTGCAAGTGTGTATTATGGACTTGTTATTGTCTGAAAATTAAGAAATGTTCTTGGGCTTCACATGGATTTTTCTTGCGTTTCCGTGCGAAAATAACTTTTTTTGGGGGGGGCCCTCACCAGTTTGCATCCCTGCTTACATACTGGGCGTCACACTCACTCTCTCTCTCTCTCTCTCTCTCTCGCTCACACACACACACTCACTAACTCACTCCTGTTTGTGTTCAGCCGTACATCGTGGAGATCTGTGACAGCCTGCGAGGGGTGATCTTCCAGAAGTTCATAGAGAGGTGAGACTGGGCTGAGGCGGAGGGGGGGGGGCAGGAGGAGAGGAGAAAGGGAAGATGTTGGATAATGGCCAGAGTGAGGTGATGGGGGGGCAGGAGGAGAGGAGAAAGGGAAGATGTTGGATAATGGCCAGAATGAGGTGATGGGGGGGCAGGAGGAGAGGAGAAAGGGAAGATGTTGGATAATGGCCAGAATGAGG